>NC_059121.1:20598528-20771028 GCF_020740685.1 Jaculus jaculus | reverse complement strand
CTTGGAAGGTGTGATAGAGATATTGCAGTACTGAGCACTCCTGTCACTTCTTTCCAGCACCATGATGCCTTCTGAGTCATCCCAAGGTCACTGCCATCTGAAAAGAGAAGATTCTCTAATCAAAAGTGAGAGTAGCATTAATATAAGGGTGTGAACATTAACAGAAGTGTTTACTGAGCAGTTTGATAAGCATAGAACATACACTTAGCCAGACAGCAGCAGATGTTACACCCCTAGGGCTCATGACTACCCGTTTTAAGTTTTCAGTATCAGGGATGTATTCCCTCCCATGGAGCGGGCCTCCAGTCCAATTAGAGGGCAGTTGGTTTCCACCATGACAGATGTGCCGCTATTGCACCTGTTGGCTCATTTGGCCTGGCTGGCTAAATATAAGGCTTGCAGTGTCCACTGTTGAGTATCTTCACTGGTGGTATCTCTCTCTCCCATTGAACTGCATGCAGAATGGCTTCTTCCAGCTTTCTGTCAGCTGGTCTACATGGAGGAGGTTATCAGCTCAGTTTCAGCAGGATTTCTCAGTGGCTTTGCAGCTCAAGTATGTGGAGTCTTCAGCAGTAGGGCCTTACCATCATGGGAAATTAAGGGTCTCGGCACCCATTTATTTTTCTGTGATAGGGTCTCTTACTAATTAGGTTAGACTGACTGGCTAATGAGCCCCAGAAATCTATCTGTCTCTGCCTCCCTAGTGCTGGGATTACAAGAGTATTACAAGTATGCTTGGAATCTTAACAGTGTGATGGCTTAGTGGTTAAGGCGCTTGCCTGTGAAGGCTAAGGACCCATGTTCTACTCTCCAGATCCCACGTTAGCCAGAGGTACAAAGGTGAGGCAAGTGCAAGGTCGCACATGCCCACTAGGTGGCACAAGTGTCTGGAGTTCAATTTCAGTGGCTGAGGCCCTGGTGTGCGGCCAATTCTCTCTCTCTCTCTTTCTGTTAAAACAAACAAACAAACATAAAAAATGTGAGTTCTGGGGATTAAACTCAGGTCCTCATGCTTGCAAGGTAAACACTACCAACTGAGCTGTCTGTCCAGCCAACCTGTAGGCTTTTCACAGAGACTCAGCTCTTGAGGCAGGGTGGGTCAAGTTCAAGGGGAGAAAGAGTTGGTGTATTCCAAGATAGCTAATTCCATACAGGAGGAGTTTGGCTGACCCAACCCCACCCTCATGTGTGTGTGGAGGGGTTCGGTTGAATGGGGGTGCCCCACTGAGCCCTGTGATGCCTGGATGTTCAACAGTGCTGCAGCTGCTTCCATTGGCTGTGGAGAAGTTCTCTTTAAATGAAAACACCCCTCCCAGCTGCCAGGGAAGTGGCAAGGGAGGAGACACGTGAGAAGGCAGCCGCACTTGCTCATGTCTGGGAAGGTGGTGATTTTTGGCTAGCACAAGCATCCCGGTTTCACACCCCATTAACAGAGCATCCCACAGATTTCTCCCTTTCAACCCAAACTTGCAGCCCCGGGGGAGGCAGTCAGCCTTCTGGTGACTTTTGGATATTCATGGCTTTATAGTCTACTTTAGTTGAAAGGACTTTTCTTTCTCCCTTCTTTTCTTCCCTCCCTTCCTCCCTCCTTCCTTCTCTCCCTCACTTCTTTCCTTCTATTCTTTTTTTTCCTTTTCTTTCTTTTTTTTTTTTTTTTTTTTTTGGTTTTTCGAGGTAGGGTCTCACTCTGACTCAGGCTGACCTGGAATTCACTATGTAGTCTCAGGGTGGCCTCGAACTCTCGGAGATCCTCCTACCTCTGCCTCCTGAGTGCTGGGATTAAAGGCGTGCGCCACCACGCCTGGCTTCTTTCAATTTTTTGTTGTTGTTGTTTATTCGAGGTAGTTGTCTGGCTCTAGCCCAGGCTGACCTGGAATTCACTATGGAGTCTCAGGGTGGCCTCGAACTCACAGAGATCCTCCTACCTCTGCCTCCCGAGTGCTGGGATTAAAGGCGTGCGCCACCACGCCCGGCTCCACTCATGTTTTATCTCTTCCTAGTTGGTTCTTAACTTGTCAGTTTAACATACGGACTGATGGGCTTCATTATGGTATCTTCATCCATATGCATCATTATATTCTGTTCTCATTCCTTTCTTTCTCCCACTGCTATACCCTTCCCCTCCCTCCTCCGGCTTGTTCCCCTTCTCTCCCCCCAGTCAGTCTTCCTTCAGCTTTCTTATTACATGCATTTCATTCCCTATTTTCCACCCCCCTTAGATCTTGTCCTTTCTTGTAATCTCCTTTCCAGTTTCACGACCTACAAACCTACATACATAAACACATACACATATAATTTTAACTTGAGGTCTGTATATGAGAAAACTTGGTACTTATCTTTCTGGCTGTAGCTCATTTCACATAATATAATAATTTTTCAGTTGCATCCAGTTTTCTTGTAAATACCATGGTTACATTAAAGTCCAGGGTGTATATGTAGCTTTCTTTGGGAGGGAGGTTCGAGGTAGGGTCTTGTTCTAGCTTAGGCTAACCTGGAATCCCAGGCTGGCCTTGAACTCACAGTGATCCTCCTACCTCTGCCTCCCGAGTGCTGGAATTAAAGGCGTGAGCCACCATACCCGTGCTTTGTAAAAGTTTTTAAAAATATAGCCAGGCATGGTGGTGCATGCCTTTATTTATGAGAGAGAGAGAGAGATAGAAAGAGAGAGAGAGAGAGAATGGGTGCACCAGGGCCTCTAGCTGCTACAAACGAACTCCAGAATGCATGCATCACTCTGTGCATCTGGCTTACAGCTGTCCTGGGGAATCGAATCTGGATCCTTTGACTTTGCAGGCAAATGCCTTAACTGTTAATACAAGCCATCTCTCCAGCACCCCCTACCCCCCTACATTTTCTTTATCCATTCATCTATTGATGGGCATCTAGTTTGGTTCCATTTCCTGGCTACCTAAAATCATGGGTGTTTAAATATTAATTGAAATGATTTCTTGGAATGGGTTCAGAAGAGGTTCAAATGTAGTCACAGAAATCATGACAATGATGAATATGCAGTTATCATATGTGGAAATTATATGAGAAATATAGAAAGATGGCATCCTGTGAACTTGGCAACTTCTGGACAAACTTTGTGACAACCACATATAAAGCTGCTAATTTGTAGTAGTATTTGGAATATAAATGAGATAAGACAGTTGTGACCCTTAGTGCTCTATTTTTAAAAAATATTTTTCTTGAATATTTTGCTTATTTGAGAGAAAGGCAGAGGGAGACAGAGAGAGAGAGAGAGAGAGAGAGAGAGAGAGAGAGAGAGAGAGAGAGAGAGAGAGAGAGAGAGATATTGAGAATGGGTGCACAAGAGCCTCCAACCACTGCAAACAAAATCCAGGCACATGTGCCACATTGTGTATGTGGCTTACTTGAATCTGGGTCCTTAGGCTTTACAGGCAAGTGCCTTAACCACTATGCCATCACTCCATCATCCCTTGGTGCTCTACTTTAAATGTGTCCCCTAAAGAGCATGTGATGGAAATGTAATCTTCAGTGCAAATGTTCTGAGGGAAGGCATTTATTTATTTATTTTTGGTAGGGTCTCACCTGGAGGGCTGCCCTGACATTTACTCTGTAGTCTCAGGGTGGCCTCGAACTCACGGCGATCCTCCTACCTCTGCCTCCCGAATGCTGGGATTACAGGCGTGCGCCACCTCGCCCGGCTAGAATAGGATTCTTGAGCAATGACTCTGTCTTGGGGATTCTGCGGCGGCAGCACGAACCGACCCCTCTGTGTACAAACCCACGGATGCGCTATTTCAAGCTGTGCGGCCCCTGCGAGAGTGTGGAACCTAGAACGAAAGAACCCCTTTTTAGGTACCATTTGTTGGAGACTCACAGTATGCCAGGAAATGTATTCGGCTCTCCACCATGTGCTCGTGTTTGGGGTTGGAGCTGGAATCTGAATTAGAACCCTTTGTGGAACTTTTCCTGAATCATCGGAGCAGGATAATTTATACCAACATCCTTAATAGCCATATGAGAGTTTGAGGGGAGGCAGGAGGCAGGTCATTATGTATGCCCCCAAATAAAATCAAATGTTCAAACGAACCCCAAACCTAGCAAAAACACATTTTCAATTCACAGAAGGGTCCAATGCCTGAATCATGTTTTCAAGGTCAAGGTACAAACCTTGCTTTGAAATAATTGGCTCGTTGCCCGGCATCCGGGGTTTTAGAGAGAAGCACACTAATCAAAAACAGCTGTCAGGAAGGTCTCTTTTCTGTCACAATTTCACTCACAGATAGTATGTCCTGGGACACGCCTGTGAAACGAATGGGCAGAGAATTGAGATGTTTGCCGCAGCCAATTCCTGTATACCTCTTTCTTACACTTGAAGACGAAGGAGAGAAAGAAAAGGTTAGATTTCCCAGCTGAAAGCAGGAAAGAACTGTGGGTAAGCCCTACGGTGAATTTCTTTCTGCAGTATCTATGGCAACAGAAAGGTTACACAGCCCCCTGGAGAAGAAAGGGGGTGGGACCTTGAAAATTCGTTCCTATGCCCCCCTTGCACGTTTTCTACTTACTACCTGCTGGGAGACAGCCCCCGGGAGCCTGACACGCCATCTGCCTGAACAAGGGGACTTTTCTTACACTCAGGACACTTGGGCCTTTTCGACTGACTCACTCAGCTCACGTTTCCTGGGCCATGTTAAGAATATAGAGGCCCTAAATACCAACTGGGAATTGGCAAGAACACTCCACAGATGAAATGCATGAACTATACAGACATTGAGGATGCTCAGAGGTAGGCATCCAGTTTATAGTACTGTTAGCGGACACCATTCTCAGTCAGCGCTGCTCCCCTCATAGTGACTGGAACTCAAGACAGCGTGCCTGCATTCTAGCAAGGAGAAAAGAAAGGGTAGCCGGGCGTGGTGGCACACACCTTTCATCC
This sequence comes from Jaculus jaculus, assembly GCF_020740685.1. NCBI lineage: Eukaryota > Metazoa > Chordata > Mammalia > Rodentia > Dipodidae > Jaculus > Jaculus jaculus. Next base: position 20,766,122 of record NC_059121.1, on the reverse strand, counting down.
CAGCACTCGGGAGGCAGAGGTAGGAGGATTGCCGTGAGTTCGAGACCACCCTGAGACTCCTTAGTGAATTCCAGGTCAGCCTGGGCTGGAGTAAGACCCTACCTCGAAAAACCAAAAAAAAAAAAAAAAAAAAAAAAGAAAGAAAGGGTAGAATGCATGTATCAGGCAGAAGGGGGGAGCTATTAGAAGGAAGGGGGGCCATCAAAAGGGGGAGTGGGGGCTGGAGAGATGGCTCAGCCATTAAGGCGCTTCCCATGAAGCCTAAGGACCCAGGTTCGATTCTCCAGGTCCCACGTAAGCCAGATGCACAAGGTGGCGCAGGCGTCTGGAGTTCATTTGCAGAGGCTGGAGGTCCTGGCATGCCCTCCCTCTCTCTCTCTGAAATAAATAAATAAATAAATAAATAAATAAATAAATAAATAAATAAATAAATGGGGGCAGTGGAGATGGGGGAGAGTAATAGTAATCAAATAAAAACAAAGAAAGCATAAACACACATACACACACACACACACACACACACACACACACACACACACACACACACACACACATCTTACGGTGAAATTCAATTCCTTGCATGCTAACCAAAAAGTTAATTAAAAACAAAAAAAAAAACAAGGGTCAAGGCTGGACGTTGTGGCGCACGCCTTTAATCCCAGCCCTTGCGAGGCAGAGGTAGGAGGATTGCTATGAGTTCGAGGCCACCCTGAGACTCCACAGTGAATTCCAGGTCGGCCTGGGCCAGAGTGAGACCCTACCTCAAAACACCAAACAAAAACCAAAAAACCAAAAAAAACAACAACAAAACCAAGGGTCAAGAGGAGCATTTTGCAGAAGTGACAAGAGCCGTTTTTACCTGCATGGCCCTGGCTGGAGCTGATGTGCAGACAGACAGCCTGGGTCCGGGGAGGCTGAGGGATGCCACCTTTGCTCTGGGCACCGAGCATGAAATACTAGCTAGCCCCTCACCATGAGGAGAATCACTTCCCCAGAGGAGGAGACCCTGTGAGTGGAGCTTTCTATATCCTGTTTCTGCTCATGAATCTGCTGGAGGGAACAAGTGCTGGAGGGAGGGGAGGGGGAGAGCGGACCGAAGCTTGGCCAGCTTGCATGATGTTGTCTCTGCCACGTGCCTCTCGGAAGGAGAGACGAGAGCTGCTCTGCTTGTGTAGAAATATGACCAGTCTAGTCTCCGCGCAGCTGGGATTGGAGCTAAGGCACTGGGTTTTTCTTTTTCTTATTTATTTTTTCAAGTATTTTATTTTTATTTATTTGAGAAAGAGGGAGAGGGAGAGAGAGGGAATGAGAATGAATATGGGCACACCAGGGCCTTCAGCGGCTGCAAACAAACTCCAGATGCATGTGCCACTTTGTGTATCTGGCTTACGTGGGTCCTGGGGAATTGAACCTGGGTCCTTTGGCTTTGCAGGCAAGTGCCTTAACCTTTAAGCCATCTCTTCAGCCTTTATTTATTTTATTTACAAGCAGAAAGAGAGAGGGGAGAGAGAGAGAGAGCGTGCACACAACAGGGCCTCTAGCTGCTGCAAGTGAACTCCAGATGCATGTGCCACATTGTGCATCTGGCTTTACGTGGGTACCGGGGAATGGAACCCGGGACGTTAGGCTTTGTAGGCAAGCGCCTTAATCTCTGAGCCATCTCTCCATCCCCTCTTTCTTTTTGTCTCCTTGAGGCAGGCTCTTATTTTAACCCAGGCTGACCTGGAACTCACTCCACAGCCCAGGCTGGCCTCTGACTCGTGGTGATCCTTCTACCTCAGTTTCCCGGGTGCTGGAATTAAAGGCGTGAGCTGTCATAGCTAGGACAAGGCTGTTTCTCTCCCCCTCAGTGGCATGTTTTTTTCAGTCCGTTCAACCAACTTGGGTGGAGGACACTAGAGACCGAGGAGTGACTGTCCTTCCACAAAGACAGACCACATGCACTGACTATCCAACATTTGTGTCTTGCTTCCTTGAGGGAGAGAGGGAAGCCGCACTGAAGGCTGGGGAAGAGGGAGGGTCCTGCAGAGAGACACCTGGCCACAAATCGTGTCCACTCAATGACCTTGAGGCCAGGGTCAGTTCCATCAGTCACGTTCAGTATTATTGCTACCAATTTACATGCAAAGCTGGCTTGGAGACCTCTCAGCCTATCTCATTCTAACCCTGGCTGACTTTCCTCTGACTCTCAAAGCTGCTTTGTGGGGCAAGGTTAGATCATTTCTATGTCTGTCTACCTTCCTGATTTTTTTCTCTTTGGTTTTTTGAGGTAGGGTCTCACTCCAGTCCAGGCTGACCTGGAACTCCCTATGTAATCTCAGGCTGGCTTTGAACTCACGGCGATCCTCCTACCTCTGCCTCCTGAGTGCTGGGATTAAAGGCGTGCTCCACCACACCTGGCTTACCTACCTACTTACATATTTAAACCTCCATCATTTTATCATGTCAGTAGAGCAGCCAGAGAGAGGGATAGGATTTTTTTTTTTTTCTTTTCTAGGACCACACGTTCAAATCTGGTCTAACACGTGGGCAACTGGGTAGTCAAGTATCTACACTAGTTATGAAATTTGTGGTGAGGTGACCATAGAATAGTAAAGTTGATGCTAACATTGATTGACCCTCTGATGAAGGCCAGATGCCAGACGTTCTTTTTCCCTACCACCCTGTTGCCTATCCTGGAGGGGTGACCCCTCTCTCTCTCTCTCTCTCTCTCTCTCTCTCTCTCTCTCTCACACACACACACACAAACACACACACACACGACTGCTGAATCAGAGGCCTGCGTCTGGACATTGAGGACAGACAGACATCTACATCTTTATTTATTTATTAGAGAGAGAGGTAGAGAAGAAAATGAAGGGGTATGCCAGGGCCTCCAGCCACTGCAAACCAACTCCAGACGCATGTGCCACTATGTGCATCTGGCTTACATGGGTCCTGGAGAATCGAACCTGGGTCCTTAGGCTTTGCAGGCAAGTGCCTTAACCGCTAAGCCATCTCTTCAGCCCCAGACATCTATATCTTACTGGAAATTCCTCACCAGCTGACCAGCAGGGTCATGAGGCAAAGGCATTGCTGGCCATTGGGAGTCTGAAGGAGAGCAGTGGTAATACCATGGGCTACATCTTCCTGTATGGGGGTGGGATTATTTAATGATGCTCTCATTTCTTCCTGGAAACATGTATATATTTTGGTGGCTCATGCCTTTATCTTATTTATTTATTTATTGAGAGAAAGGGGCGGGGGAAGAGGCAAAGAGAAAGAGAGAATGGGCGCCACAGGGCCTCTAGCCACTGCAAATGAACTCCAGATGCATATATGCCCCCTTGTGCATCCGGGTTATGTGGGTCCTGGGGAATTGAACTGGGGTCCTTAGGCTTCGTAGACAAACGCCTTAACCACTAAGCTATTTCCCCAGCCATGGAAACATATTTTTATGACCTATTCTCAACTAGTCTATCAAAACTGGGGGATAGGGTTGGAGAGATGGCTTAGCGGTCAAGCGCTTGCCTGTGAAGCCTAAGGACCCTGGTTCGAGGCTCAGTTCCCCAGGTCCCACGTTAGCCAGATGCACAAGGGGGCGCATGCATCTGGAGTTTGTTTGCAGTGGCTGGAGCCCCTGGCGTGCCCATTCTCTCTCTTCTCTCCCTATCTGCCTCTTTCTCTCTCTGTCACTATCAAATAAATAAATAAAAATTAAAAAAAAAAAAACCTGGGGGATAAATTTCTGATTGATTAGCCCAGCTAAGGAGAGCATCACTGGCCAGGCCATAGCCCTTCGGGAGTTTATGGACCTTCCAGAGGCTCAGTACCTCATTCACCTTGGAAATCAAAGCCTCTGGAATATATGGGATTAGTGGACTAAGAAGAAGAGCTTTATGAAACACTGCTTCCACCAGCTGGGAGATGAATGCTAAGGTTTCAGTTAGTCCTCTGTAAATTTTCCAGCGTGGAAGGACTGGAGTCAATATATAGGCAAGAGAGCAGGAGATGCAAGATCACATGTTTCACAGAATTCAGGATGTCTGCAATTTGAAAACAGCATCGTAGGTCAGTGGCACCAACTCTTTGCCTCTTTGATATTTCTCTGATTTATTCCCAGGCATCTGGGGAGTCCTGTTGCCATTAATTTACCTTGCTTGTCCTGTCGCAGACAGAGCCCTCTGCACACACTTGGTTATGATATAACCCAGCTCCAGACTCACTTGGTCATCTTCCTTTCTTAAGTACCAAAAATGCCATTTAAAAATATCCACTTGGCAGAGGTAGGAGGATCTCTGGGAGTTTGAGGCCACCCTGAGGCTACATAGTAAATTCTGGGTCAGCCTGAGCTAGAGTGAGACCCTACCTTAAAAAAATATGGGATTGGGGCTGGAGAGATAGCACAGTGGTTAAGGCACTTCCCTACAAAGCCTAATGACCTGGGTTCAGTTCCGCAGTACCCATATAAAGCCAGATGCACAAAGGGACACATGCATCTGCAGTTGGTTTGCAGCAGTTGGAGGCCCTGTTGCACCCAATCTCTCTGTTTCTTGGCTCTCTATCTCACTCTAGTTTCACATAAGTAAATTAAAAATATTTTCAAAGGGCTGGAGAGATGGCTTAGCAGTTAAGGCACTTGCCTGTGAAGCCTAATGACCCATATTCAACTCTCCAGATCCCACGTAAGTCAGAAGCACAAAGGTGAGGCAAGTGCAAGGTCGCACATGCCCACTAGATGGTGCAAGTGTCTAGAGTTTAATTGCAGTGGATGAGTCCCTGGTGCACCAATTTTTTCTCTCTCATTCTCTTTCTTTCTAAAAAAAAAAAAAAAAGAAGAATTTAACAAGTGCTATGCATTCATAGCACTTATATTGAAGGAAAGTTGAAGTATTTATGCACACTTATTTTCCCAAATGAAAACAAAAGATGGTTTGAATCTGTTTTTAAAAAATAATTCACCTTATCAAAGAAGATCTCCCAGGGGTAATTTTCTGAAAGAGAAGTGGCTTCAGTATTCAGTTCAGTTGTGAAGGCCACTGTCCTCAAAATAGAACAACAACAAAAAAAAGTGGAAGAAACTTAAGTGAAATAAGAAGGTCTGACACATAAGACTAGAAAAATTAGATAGATGGAAATATACATAAACGCAGGTTTTATTGCACAAATGGGTGCTATAGAGGTGGAGGCTGTACTGATGGTGGATGTACTGGTGGTAGACTTACTGATGATGGATGTATTGGTGGTGGATGTACTGATGGTGGATGCACTGATGATGGATGTCCTGATGGTGGATGTACTGGTGGTGGATGTACTGATGATGGATGTACTGATGGTGGATGCACTGATGATGGATGTCCTGATGGTGGATGTACTGGTGGTGGATGTACTGATGATGGATGTACTGATGGTGGATGCACTGATGATGGATGTCCTGATGGTGGATGTACTGGTGGTGGATGTACTGATGATGGATGTACTGATGGTGGATGCACTGATGATGGATGTCCTGATGGTGGATGTACTGGTGGTGGATGTACTGATGGTGGATGTACTGGTGGTGGATGTACTGGTGAAGGATGTACTGATGGTGGATGTACTGGTGGTGGATGTACTGGTGAAGGATGTACTGATGGTGGATGTACTGGTGGTAGACATACTGACGGTGGATGTACTGATGATGGATGTACTGATGGTGGATGTACTGGTGGTGGATGTACTGGTGAAGGATGTACTGATGGTGGATGTACTGGTGGTGGATGTACTGGTGAAGGATGTACTGGTGGTGGATGTACTGGTGGTAGACATACTGACGGTGGATGTACTGATGATGGATGTACTGGTGAAGGATGTACTGATGGTGGATGTACTGGTGGTGGATGTACTGATGATGGATGTACTGGTGGTGGATATACTGATGATGGATGTACTGGTGGTGGATATACTGATGATGGATGTACTGATGATGGATGTACTGGTGGTGGATGTACTGATGATGGATGTACTGATGATGGATGTACTGATGATGGGTGTACTGATGATGGATGTACTGGTGGTGGATGTACTGATGATGGATGTACTGATGATGGATGTACTGATGATGGATGTACTGATGATGGATGTACTGATGATGGATGTACTGGTGGTGGATGTACTGATGATGGATGTACTGATGATGGGTGTACTGATGGTGGATGTACTGGTGATGGATGTACTGATGATGGGTGTACTGATGGTGGATGTACTGGTGATGGATGTACTGATGATGGGTGTAGTGATGGTGGATGTACTGGTGGTAGATGTACTGGTGATGGATGTACTGATGATGGATGTACTGGTCATGGATGTACTGGTGGTGGATGTACTGATGATGGATGTACTGGTGGTGGGTGTACTGATGATGGGTGTACTGGTGATGGATGTACTGATGATGGGTGTACTGATGGTGGATGTACTGGTGACGGATGTACTGATGATGGGTGTACTGATGATGGATGTACTGGTGGTGGATGTACTGGTGATGGATATACTGATGATGGATGTACTGGTGGTGGATGTACTGATGATGGATGTACTGGTGGTGGATGTACTGATGATGGGTGTACTGATGGTGGATGTACTGGTGATGGATGTACTGATGATGGGTGTAGTGATGGTGGATGTACTGGTGGTGGATGTACTGATGATGGATGTACTGATGATGGATGTACTGATGATGGGTGTACTGATGGTGGATGTACTGGTGATGGATGTACTGATGATGGGTGTACTGATGGTGGATGTACTGGTGATGGATGTACTGATGATGGGTGTAGTGATGGTGGATGTACTGGTGGTAGATGTACTGGTGATGGATGTACTGATGATGGATGTACTGGTCATGGATGTACTGGTGGTGGATGTACTGATGATGGATGTACTGGTGGTGGATGTACTGATGATGGATGTACTGATGATGAATGTACTGATGGTGGATGTAGTAGTGATGGATGTACTGATGATGGGTGTAGTGATGGTGGATTTACTGGTGGTGGATGTACTTGTGGATGCTCTACTGGTGGCTGCTGCTTTAGTTCCTCTTTTGTCAACTGGTTTTTAACTCCTCCCTTCCTTCACCCTCCCTTTATGTCAACTGGCTTTCTGCTCTGAGAAGCTAGCCTCTTAGGTGTTGCTTCCCTACTTTTCTTATCTTGGTCTCATTCAGTGAAGGGGGAATCGCAGCTGGGGATCAGAGAGAAGTCGCGATGTGTCAAGTGCTTGCTCTCCTGGGACTGTTCATTTAAAATATGAATGCTACATAATCTCCCGTGTCTCATCTCGGTTATGGCAGCTCCTCCTCGCCGCTCCTTTTTCCTGGTTATTAACACTTCTCTTTAGTTGCAGGTGCCTGTTCTCTTCCATGCATAGCTTTATAACTAAACCTCCTCAGAACATCTTATTTCAAGTGTGCCACAGAGCCCTGCTGGTTACAGGTGTCCTCATGTCCTGGGATGTCATTCTCTTCCATACGGGAAAGTTAAAAGAGTGGATTCATCTTGGTTCAGTTACTTGGGTATGATTTTTCAGTAAATAAATGCAAAGCTTTGAGAATGATGATCTATTTTCTCCACCCCTTCTTGATGGACAATGACTTGGCAGAGTTCAGAGCATTGAGTTTTTTTGGAATTTGGGGCTGTACGTCAGAAACAAGGAATATGATTTGTTTAGAAAATAATGTGTTGGGAGGGGGTGCTGAAGAGAGATAGATGACTCAGTGGTTAAAAGCGCTTGGTGGTAAAACCTGACAGCCTAGATTGATTCCCTAGCAACTAAGTAAAACCAGGTGGAAAAGTAGCACACGTGCCCATGGCATAAAGCCTTGGGGGACCCACCCATGCATCCATTCTTTCATTCTCTCTCTCTTCTCTGTCTGCGAATAAAAATACAAAAAGAGCCAGGCGAGGTGGCGCACGCCTTTAAGCTCAGCACTTGGGAAGCAGAGGTAGGAGGACCGTCGTGAGTTTAGGCCACCCTGAGATTCTATAGTGAGTTCCAGGTCAGCCTGGGCTAGAATGAGACCCTACATTGAAAAACCAAACATTTAGGGCTAGAAAGATGGCTTAGCAGTTAAGGCGCTTGCCTGCAAAGCCTAAGGCCCGGGCTTGATTTTCCAGTACCCACGTAAGCCAGATACACAGGGTAGTGGATGCATCTGGATTTTAATAGCAGTGGCTGGAGGCCCTGGTCTGCCCAATCTATCTGCATTTTTCCTTTCTCCCCCCTCTCAAATAAATGAATAAATAAAATAAATTAGAAAATGATGTGTTGGCTCTATTGTAAATTTGAGTAAAATCATTGAGTGATGGTTATTTTTCCTTCTAAAAATATCAAAATTCTAGATAAATTCTAGGCCAAAGTTAGTGATAACAGCTATATTTTCTTTTGCCATTGGGTCATAAATAATAGCATAAAGCTTCTGAGTTTGAATATGGCGTGTTGATCTTGCCAAACAAAGTGAGATTTTATTGACTTATTTATTCATATTTTGGTCTTTCAACATAGGGTCTCACTCTAGCTCAGGCTGACCTGAATTCACTATGTAGTCTCAGGGTGGCCTCGAACTCACGGTGATCCTCCTACCTCTGCCTCCTGAGTGCTGAGATAAAAGGCATATGCTACCACGCTCAGCACTACTGTTATTTATTTATTTATTTTGTTGTTTTTCAAGGTAGGGTCTCTCTCTAGCCCAGGCTGACCTGGAATTCACTATGTAGTCTCAGGGTGGCCTTGAACAAACTCACAGCGATCCTCCTACCTCTGCCTCCCGAGTGCTGGGATTAAAGGCGTGCGCCACCACACCTGGCTTTGTCCTTGTACTTTTGATCATTCTGCCCCTACTTTCAGGGCCCAGGGATGACAGGCACGTGCCACCTGCCTGTCACATGTCTGGTTCAGCAGGTTTCTGTGTTCAGCAGCAGTACTGTTTGGAAGGCTGCAGAATAAACATATTGTTTTGTTGGAGCTGCAGGGGCAGAGGTCCTAGTCCCCGCAAAGTTCAAAGCCATTCCTGGCTTTTGTCTTCCTCTCCAATGTCTTGACTTTCTGTATCCAGAGACAGGCCAAATGGCAAGATCACATTCCTTTTTGCCTTTGGGAGTTTTGTGGGATTAGACAGGTTGGATAGAACTGGGACGTTTCACCCTTACCCTCGTTGGTGCATGGCACTGCCCCAGTGGGCACCTCAGCTCTGCTCCCCATCTCCTAGGCGTTGTTTTCGGTGATGATGGGATTGGGGCCTGGGGAATGAAGAATGGTTTAAAGTGGAGAAAAGTTTAGACTGAAAAAGGATAGATCTTGAAAGAGGATATCATTTAACTTCTCCCAAAGGTGCCTCAGTTCTTGAAGCCAAACTTTTCAATGTTCTTCTGTGAGTTCATGAGCCAAAACAACCAAGGAGGCCGGTTCCTGCTAGGACGGTTCCAGGAACAATAACGGTATTTTCTGTTCACTGGCGCCTTGCGCTCTGGAGGCAGGCTTGACAATCTCCCTTGACCCTCACATCAACCCAGTGAGGAGGTTCGGGAGGCATTTGTTTCTTTATTTTACAGCCCAGAAATCCAGTGAGATATTAAGTGTCTCGCCATGATCTCACAGCACATTACTGATAGAGCCCAAGTCTCCTGGGTCCCAGTTCTAGTATTTTGTTTTATGTTACACCGCATCATCTTGAGTATTTATATCCTTTAAGATTTTTCTTTAATGAAATCTTTAATGAATATGCAACATGTGTCTGGTTTGAAATTCAAAAGTTTACAAAAGAATATGCAATAAAAAGCAGGGCTCTCTCTTTGCTATATGCCTTGAGCAACATACTGACCCAAATGCAATCAACATTCTATTCTCCATCTATAATTTTTTTTTTTTTTGCGGGAGAGAGCATCTATATGTGAACACAAATACACATCTTTTTTTTCCCCCCATAAAGTTTAAAAAGTAAGGCAGAAGAGACACTCTAGGGGAAAAGAACTTGGAGAAGATGGTAAATGATCTCATTTAGAGGTTTATGAGGAATATAGCTACCTTTATCCCTTGGCTTTTAGGGGTCTAAATGGCATGTCTTTGTTTTCTAGAAGTAAAGGCTTCATACATTACATCTTCAAAGTAATTGAGACTAGTGTTACAAAAAACATGTCACTGTGAGCTTTTTTATTTCTTCACAGATGGTGAAAATATTAAAAATAATAGCAGGAAGCTGGGTGTGGTGGTGCACGCCTTTAATCCCAGCACTCGGGAGGTAGAGGTAGGAGGATTGCCATGAGTTCAAGGCCACCCTGAGACTCCATAGTAAATTCCAGGTCAGCCTGGACTAGAGTGAGACCCTACCTCGAAAAACCAAAATAAAATAAAATAAAATAAAATAAAATAAAATAAAATAAAATAAAATAAAATAAAAATAATAGCAGGGCTGGCTGGAGAGATCACTCAGTGGTTAAGGCACTTGCTTGCAAAGCAGAAGGACCCAGGTTCAGTTCCCCAGTATGCACGTAAAGCCAGATGCACAAAATGGCCCATGTGTCCGGAGTTCATTTTCACCAGCTAGAGGCCCTCGTGTGCCCATTCTCTCCATCTCTCTGCTTCCAAATAAACAACAATACACAAAATAATAGATGATAGTTATTAAGTGATTTCCTAAGCATTAGCTCTTAGACTAGGTATTCCTGTGTCATCTAATCTTTAATTCTCACAGCAATAATGATTGAGACTTTCTGTTGCTGTGACCCATCCCTGAAAGGACAAGTGAAAGCCTAAGTACCCCGGTTTGAGGCTCGATTCCCCAGGACCCACGTTAGCCAGATGTACAAGGAGGTGCACGCGTCTGGAATTTGTTTGCAGTGGCTGGAGGCCCTGGCGTGCCCATTCTCATTCTCTCTCTCTCTGTCTCTGCTTCTTTCTCTCTCTTTCTCTCTCTGTCACTCTCAGATAAATAAAAGTGAACAAAGAAAATTAAAAAAAAAAGACAAAGCTTATTTTGTTCACAATTTCAGAGGTTTCAGCCCACCATGGTGAGGCGGGCTGGTGCAGCAGAGCAGCTCACATCACTGTAGCCAGGACACGGTGACAATGACGCCATCACATGCCTTCAGCCTATGAGATGGTGTCACCCCTGTTTTGGTTTGTCTTTCTCCTTTAGGCAATTGTTTCCAGAAACATCCTCACAGACACACCCAGGAGGCATGCCTCACTAATCCCTTAGGCGTCTCTCAGTTCAACCAGTTGCCAATCCCACTTGGCCATCACAAGTACGGGGAGACATATGCTGGCATTTGCTTTGCTTTGCGGTTGAGAAACTGGAGTCAGGATGAAGTGATTTTTCTCAAGAGCGCACATGCAGTAAATGCTGGCGCGAAGGTTTCCGACATAAGGCCCACATTCTTCAGCTCTCTGTCGCCGTGAGGGAAAGAAACCAGTGTGGCTGAGCAGCTCCTAGGACTGATCCTGATGAGAAAGTGGGAGTTTCTTGGGAGCTTGTTTTCCTCCGGCTTCCTTTAGTTAATAAGTCAGCACTGGCTCTGGATCTACTTTAAAAAAAAAAAACAAACCACAATTTTTTAGGATCTGGAGAGATGGCTTAGTGGTTAAAGGCACTTGCCTGCAAAGTCAAAGGACCTAGGTTCGATTCCCCAGGACCCATGTAATCCAGATGCACAAGGCGGCGCATGTGTCTGGAGTTTGTTGGCAGTGTCTGGAGGCCCTGGCACATCCATTCTCTCTCTCTCTCTTTTTTTTAAATTTTTATTAACATTTTCCATGATTATAAAATATATCCCATGGTAATTCCCTCCTCTCTCTTTCAAATGAACAAATAAAAATAAAATTAAGAGACTACTTTAAAATATTTTTATTTATTTTCAAGGGAGAGAGAGAGAGAGAGAGAGAGAGAGAGAGAGAGAGAGAATGGGTACACCAAGTCTTGCAGCCTATGCAAAGCAGCTCTAGATGCATGAGCCACTTCATGCATCTGGCCTTACATGGGCCCTGGGGAATTGAACCTAGGTCATTAGGCTTTTGCAGGCAAGGGCCTTAACTGCTGAGACGTTTCTCCAGTCTTGGATCTGATTTTATCTTCTGTCAGAGTCTTCCTCTTTGCTTGGGTTGTGCTTGAGGATTGGGGATTTGTTTTCAGGCTCAAAAGGCCACTTCTCAGCCAGGCGTGGTGGTGCACACCTTTAATCCCAGAACTCAGGAGGCAGAGGTAGGAGGATCACTGTGAGTTCAAGGCCACCCTGAGACTCCATAGTGAATTCCAGGTCAGCCGGGGCTAAAGTGAGACCCTACCTCGAAAAAAACCAAAAAAATGGCCACTTCTCTTTTCTTACAACTTCTAATATAGGGCTAAAAGTTCTTATAAGAACTTGACAAACATTTATTTTTAAAAATATATTTTTATTTTCAAGGTAGGGTCTCACTCTGGTCCAGGCTGACCTGGAATTCACTATGTAGTCTCAGAGTGGCCTTGAACTCAGGGCGATCCTCCTACCTCTGCCTGCAGAGTGCTGGGATTAAAGACATGCGTCACCACGCCCAGCTTTATTAAAAATATTTTATTTATTTATTTCAGGGAGAAAGAAGCAGAAAGAGAAAGAGAACGGGTTAATCAGGACTTTTAGCCACTGCAAACAAACTCCAGGCACAGATACCACCTTGTGAACCTAGTTTACATGGGTAACTGGGGAATCTAACCTGGGTCCTTAGGCTTTGAAAGGCAAGTGCCTTAACTGCTAAGCCATCTCTCCAGCCCCCCAGCAACATTTTTAGGAATATGAAACCCCTTAATGCTGGGCATGGTGGCTCACGCCTTTAATCCCAGCACGCGGAGGCAGAGATAGGAGGATGGCTGTGAGTTTGAGGCCACCCTGAGATTACATAGTGAATTCCAGGTCAGCCTGGGCTAGAGTGAGACCCTACCTCAGAATAAAACAAAACAAAAGAAAAAAAAGAAAACCATCAAGGTAGGATTTGAGGAGGGAAAGTTGGAGAAAGCCACACAGTTCCCCTAGGGAATGCCTACTATTCTACACTATTCTACAATGTTCGTCTGTCCCTTCAGGTCCATTACTCAGCTTATGTCACCTTAGAGTACCAAGAAACCTCCACACTCCAACTCACCATAGCCTCAAAGGCGCATGCCTTCAATCCCAGCACTTGGGAGGCAGAGGCAGGAAGATCACCGTAAGTTAGAGGACGGCCTGGAACTACCGAATGAGTTCTAGGTCAGCCTTGACTGGAGTGAGACTCTGCCTGGAAAAAACAACAACCCCATCCCGATAAAAAAAGAAATCTTTAAGTGGAGTAGTACTGAATAGGAGGTAATGGAAAAGAATAAATTTGAGTACTTGTGATCCAATTTCATCTAGTTCTTCCTTGCTCATCATGCTGTGAGACTGAGTACTTCCTTTTATTTTCTCAATTTTTATTAACATTTTCCATGATTATAAAAAATTTCCCATGGTAATATCCCCCCACTTTTCCCTTTGAAATTCCATTCTCCATCATATCCCCTCCCCATCTCAATCAGTCTCTCTTTTATTTTGATGTCATCATCTTTTCCTCCTCTTATGATGGTCTTGTGTAGGTAGCGTCAGGCACTGTGAGGTCATGGATATCCAGGCCATTTTGTGTCTGGAGGAGCACATTGTTAAGAGTCCTACCCTTCCTTTGTCTCTTACATTCTTTCTGCCACCTCTTCCTCATTAGACCCTGAGCCTTGGAAGGTATGATAGAGATATTATAGTACTGAGCACTCCAGTCACTTCTTTTCAGCACTATGATACCTTCTGAGTCATCCCAAGGTCACTGCCATCTGAAAAGAGAAGATTCTCTATTCAAAGTGAGAGTAGCATTAATATAAGGGTATGAATATTAAGAGAAGTGCTTACTGGGCAGTTTGATAAACATAGTATATACATTTTTCCAGACCTCAGCAGATGTTACACCCCCAGGGCTCATGACTACCCCTGTTTTAAGTTTTCAGTATCAGGGATGTATTCCCCCACATGGAGCAGGCCTCCAGTCCAATTGGAGGGCAGTTGGTTTCCACCATGACAGACATGCCACTATTGTACCCGTTGGCTCATTTGGCCTGGCTGGCCAATTACAAGACTTGCAATGTCCACTGTTGAGTATCTTCACTGGTGATTTCTCTTTCTCCCATTGAACTGCATGCAGATGGCTTCTTTTAGCTTTCTGTCAGCTGGTCTACATGGAGGAGGTTATTAGCTCAGTTTCAGCAGGATTTCTCAGTGGCCTTGCAGCCCAAGTATGTGGAGTCTTCAGCAATAGGGTCTTACCATCTATTCCTGGTGGGAAACCAAGGGCTTTGGCAATGGCCTATAATGTTTTTGGGGCATCAGGGACCTCCCTGGCCAATAACTCACTGGAGGTATCCCATCCCTGGCACTGAAAATTTTCTACCAATGATGTATGGCTCCTGAGTGTTCCATTGTCCCAAACTGGAGGATTCCATATGACTTACTTTTATCTTCTTAGATTTTGATTAGCCCTCCCTCCACCTTTCCTTTACTCAATCTCTTCCCCTGACCTCACTTTGGGCCTTTTCACCCCCTTTAATCTATTCTTCTACTTACATATATACAATACCAACCTATTAAGTACCCTCCTCCCTTCCTTTCTCTTCCTCTTATATCTCCTTTTTAACTTACTGGCCTCTGCTACTGAGTTTTTTCCTTCTCATTCAGAAGCCCAATCATCTGTAGCTAGGATCCACATATGAGGGAGAACATGTGGCGCTTGGCTTTCTGGGCCTGGCTTACCTCACTTAGTATAATCCTTTCCAGATCCATCCATTTTCCTGCAAATTTCATAATTTCATTTTTATTTACTGCTAAGTAGAATTCCATTGTATAAATGTGTCACATCTTCATTATCCACTCATCAGTTGAGGGACATCTAGGCTGGTTCCATTTCCCAGCTATGAATTGAGTGGCAATAAACATGGTTGAGCATGTACTTCTAAGGAAACGGGATGAGTCCAAAATAAGGCCTTGCTCTAGTCCAGGCTGACCTGGAATTCACTAAGCAGTCTCAGGCTGGCCTCGGACTCACCATATTCCTTCTACCTCTGCCTGCCAAGTGCTGGGATTAAAGGCACACACCACCCTTTTTAGTGATAGCCACAGTCTTCAAAAACCATTCCTACTAGAAAATAAAACACACTGAGCCAAATGTTCAAAAACCTTATGGGCCAAACTAACAGTGTTTCTTTCATTTTAGTTTTTTAAAGTCACTACTTTGTGACCTCTCTGTTTCTTTTATTTCTTGTTTCTTGTTGAGTGGCTACGGCAATTGTTTAGGGGAGAGGTTGCGATGGCTTGGGCTTGGGTGGTCTTGGGAGTGGTAAAATGTGGTTGGCACCCACATGCTTTATGAGGTAGTGGCATTTCAAGGGCTAGAGTTGACTACTGTTTTGGGGCTTGAGAAATGGCTCTGGAAGGAAAAGGTTTGTGACAAAATCTTTGTGGAAATAGATGGTTCCATTAAAACAGCCACAACTCCCATCACAACACAACAAACCAATTCCCCCCAAAAAAGGGTGGAAATGAGACTTAAACTATACAAAACCTATTTTTTATTTTTTGATTTTGAGATAGGATTTCACTCAAGCTCGGGCTGACCTGGAATTTACTATGTAGTCTCAGGGTGGCCTCAAATTCTCGGTGATCCTCCTACCTCTACCTCCAAAGTGCTGGGATTAACGGCGTGCGCCACCACGCCCGGCCCTTTTTTTTTTTTTTTTTTTAGTGAAGAGCATTTGTTTCTGAACACAACCTAATTACATTAGTTTGTTAATATAGAGCCCAACAGGAAACCATCTGAGAAATATGTATATATATTTGTATAAATATTATATATATAGGAATGAACAGTGGTGGCTTCACAGATTGTGGTCTTAAGAATTCTCCTTTTTGTGGCTCAATGTTCTACAATGAATGTAGACCACTTATACTATAAGGAAAAGGTTATATTTAGTTGAAAATGTGTAGTGGCTCTTGGCCTTGAACAGTGGGGAATGAGGGCGTGGGTTCCTGGCTCTTCATATTAGGATTTCCTCAACACAGAAGCGATATGGAGATGATACCACATAGCTTGCATGGGGGAAGGGAAAGTTTTCAGGGACCCTAACGGAGGTAAACCTTATTTTTATCATTTTGCCTTATTTCATTTTCCTTGTCATATGCACAGCTCAAGGGAAAAGTCTTTCTTTCTTTCTTTTTTCTTTTTCTTTTCTTTTTTTTTTTTTTTGGATGTTTGAACTTCCTGAACCCGTCTTAGTTAGAATAGGCTTACTTGTTTAGGAGGACCTCAGGGGCTCGATGTTACTAAGAATTTGAATATATTATCCCGTTTGGAAAGCAGACCTGCGTTCAGGGTAGGCCTAACTGATGTCTCGGGACCTCATCTGCAACTTCCCTAGCATCTATGCAGCCTAGGCAGGGTTCATGCTTGAGGTGTAGGATATACATACTAGCCAGACCCCAAATCAACCATGAAGTAGGACAAGTTTTGAATTTGGATGTGTATTAAAAATGGTATATCAGCCGGGCGTGGTGGCGCACCCCTTTGATCCCAGTGCTCGGGAGGCAGAGGCAGGAGGAGAGCCATGAGCTGGAGGCCACCCTGGGACTACAGAGTGAGTTCCAGGTCAGCCTGGGCCAGAGTGAGGCCCTACCTCGAAAAAACCAAAACACAACAACAACAAAAAGGTACATCCTCTGCGCTTGAAAGGGAAACCAGAAGATAAATGTGATGCTTGAGGGTCCGTTTCCCTAGGGGTTGTAATAGAGCAATGAAGGTTGACGTCATCTGTGTCAGGAGGCAGCTGGAGACTCACTCACCGTGGGCATGTCTGTCATGCCACAGAAGGGCATGGGCTTCCAGTTAGATTGTCGGTGTTTGCCTGCCACTTACCCACAGAATGATTCTGGGAAAACTACCTGCTCTGCTGTTCCTGTGCTAGACAGCTCCACGCTGCTGGGATGAACTTCCAAACCAGACACAGTTTATGGGAGGAAGGGATTGATTTCAGCTTAACAGATCCAGAGAAAGTACCAAGTAGCTGCTCTTGTTACACACATTGAGAGAGAGAGAGAGAAAGAGACAGAGAGGGAGGGAGGGAGGGAGGGAGAGGGATTGAGAGAAAATGGGCATGCAAGGGCCTCCAGCCACTGCAAATGAACTCTAGGTGCGTGCACCATTTTGTGCATCTGGCTTTATGTGGATACTGGGGAATTGAACCCAGGTCGTTAGGCTTTGCAGGCAAACACCTCAACCGATGAGCCATCTCTTCAGCCCTGCAAATTTATTTTTTTTCAAATTCAGTTTCTTAAAAGATATTTAATTTATCTATGAGAGAGACAGAGAGTGAGAGGGAAACAGAAATAGGGAAGGAGGGAGGAAGAGACAGAGAGCGAGAGAGAATGGGCACACCAGGGCCTTTAGGCACTGTAAACTAACTCCAGACACACATGCCACCGTGTGCATCTGGCTTTACGTGGGTCCTGGGGAATGGAACCTGGATCCTTTGGCTTTGGAGGCAAGTGCCTTGACGGCTGAGCCATCCCTCCAGCCCTGCAATTTTTTTTTTTTAGATTTTTATTTATTTATTTGATTATTTGAGAGTGACAGAGAGAGAAAGAGGCAGATAGAGAGTGAGAGAGAGAATGGGCGCGCCAGGGCTTCCAGCCACTGCAAACGAACTCCAGACGCGTGCGCCCCCTTGTGCATCTGGCTAACGTGGGACCTGGGGAACCAAGCCTCGAACCGGGGTCCTTAGGCTTCACAGGCAAGCGCTTAACCGCTAAGCCATCTCTCCAGCCCTGCAAATTTTGTCAACACCTGAGTCTGTGCGGGAGACATCAAACTACCGCAGTACCTCAGCCTTTTCCTCTGCAAGACAGAGGAGCAGAGTCTGTCTCTTGGACATGTTATTGTGAGGATTATTTGGTGAGTTAGTAGACGAAGGAGGAATGGCTGAGGACTCCCATAGTGCAGGCTAGCCTGCTTCCATCTTCACCCTCCTCATCGCCTTAAATTTTTTGTGTTTTAATTTTTGGCTTTTCTGAGGTAGGGTGTCACCCTAGCCCAGGCTGACCTGGAATTCACTATGTCGTCTCAGGGTGGCCTCGAACTCACGGCGATCCTCCTACCTCTGCCTCCCGAGTGCTGGGATGAGAGGCGTCTTCTTTTCTCACCAAGCTTTTCATTGCCGAGGTGAGAAAAGACAACCTTTGCACTTCCTGTCCTGCAGTTGGCCAAGCAGGAATTCTGAGCAAGTGACTTACGTGGCTCTGGCCAATGGGCACGCTGTTTGCCTAGTCCTAGCCAATGGGATGCGTGGGAAAGACTACTGGACAATTCCCTAGAACGATTTTGCTCTCGAGGAGAAGCATCTGGGTCACGTGGCGCCGCTTGCCCTCCGCTTCTTGCTTTGACCATGATGAGAACTACAGAGGGCGGCTATCCATTAGCCACCTGCCGACGAGAGAACCCGAGAGGCCCCGCGGATGGCAGAGCTCATGGCCCCCCAACATCTTCAAGCTGTGGAACCAGCGACAAAAACCTTGCTAGGCTCAGAGGTCAGGGTTCCGGTTGTGTCGGCTGAAACGTTCTGAATTGATACACGAGGTGTGTGTGTGTGTGGGGGGGGGATGGGGGGCTCCAAGCTGTCATTCATCCTGTCCCGGCCCTTTTCAAATGCATTTATTTACTTATTTACTTATTTATTTATTTGAGAGCGACAGAGAGAGAAAGAGGAAAGAGGGAGAGAGAGAGAGAGAGAGAGAGAATGGGCGCACCAGGGCCTCCAGCCGCTGCAAACAAACTCCAGACGCGTGCGCCCCCTTGTGCATCTGGCTAACGTGGGTCCTGGGCATACGAGCCTCGAACTGGGGTCCTTAGGCTTCACAGGCAAGCGCTTAACCGCTAAGCCATCTCTCCAGCCCACAAATGCATTTTTTTTTTTTTTAAAAAAAAACACTTTCATTAAAGTTGTTTAGGGTTCCAGGGAGTGAATCAGAAATTCCTGGAAATGCAATCCTTGAGCTTGCGTGTTAACTAAGATCCCCAGGCAATGCCAGATGCATGTTTAGTTTGAGTCGTCTTGATGAATTTATTTTTCCACTCCTTCTACTTAACATTTTTGGTTTCTCAAAGTAGGATCTCTCTCTAGCCCAGGCTGACCTGGAATTCACTTTATAGTTTCAGGCTGGTTTTGAACTCACAGTGATCCTCCTACATCTGTTTCCCGAGAGCTGGGGATTAAAAGCCTGTACCACCATGCCTGGCTTGAATATATTTATTTAAGGGGGGGGGAGGGAGAGAGGGAGAGGGAGAGAATGGGCACACCAGGGCCTCTGGCCTCTGCAAATGAACTCCAGACACATGCACCACCTTGCGCATCTGGCTTACATGGGTCATGGGGAATCGAACCTGGGTCCTTGGGCTTTGTAGGCGAACATTTTAAATGCTGAGCCATTGCTCCAGCATGAATAAAACATCCTCAATAATGTTATCCTACCTTTGGCAAAATATCATGATGCATATTATGCAGCAAATTCCATAAAGCTGGTTCAATGTCTTAGTCAAATTTATCTCCAGGACAGTTAAAAAAAAATCATCCCTTATCTTTCATTTTTATTATGATTTTGCCCATATCATTTTCATTTGGAGTAATTCTCTCTCATGAAATAATTATAAGGAAAGTGGACCAATTTACAGTTGTGTGGCTTTACTGTGTGTACATTGTGACCACTAAGCCCAGTCCGTCTGACTACAGTGTTACTGTTAGTCAGGGTTCTCCAGAGGAACAGAACCCATAGAGTGAATTGTATGATTGGCTCAGCTTATGGCATTTCAACAATCACAGTCTGCAGGCCTGAGAGTCAGGGGACCCCGTAGCTGCTCGGTCCACGGGGCTGGAGGCCTCAGCAGTCCCCATCGGGCACTGAGGGCCTGGAGGCATCCTGGAGGGCCGCTGTTCTCCGGTCCACGCTGGGAGGATGAGGAAACTTGGTTCCAAGGCCAAGGAAGGATGGATGAAAAGGATGGATGCACATACAAGTGAACACCCTCGCCAGTGAGCAGCCCCC
Organism: Jaculus jaculus; assembly: GCF_020740685.1. Taxonomy (NCBI): domain Eukaryota; kingdom Metazoa; phylum Chordata; class Mammalia; order Rodentia; family Dipodidae; genus Jaculus; species Jaculus jaculus. Next base: position 20,745,999 of record NC_059121.1, on the reverse strand, counting down.
GCAGCCAGGAGGGAGGAAAGATTTGTAGGAGGGCCGCCCGCCCTGGGGGAAGAGCTCATTTTGGGGAAGGAACTCCTCCTTCAGTTAATTCTTTCTAGAAGCAACCTCAGAGATCCACCCAAGAGGGATGCCTGTGGATTCTGAAACAGCCCAAGATGACAACAGAGCTTAACTATCACAGTTACATATGAAAATCTAATCAGGAGGGTTAATGTGTCCATCGAATTGCTATCATGTGGAATTTTAGTTGTAGCTAGCCTGAACATGTTTTTGATTAATATTTCCCCAGGTAGCTTTTGCAAAGTCTTTAACAGAATGGGATTCCGTAACTAAGTTTAGAAAAATCTTTTCAATGGTATGGGTAAGCCATATGGTAAACTGCTTCTTTGTTAATTAAAAAACAAAACTGAAAAAAAAAATTAAAAGAGTTTTGGGGGGCTGGAGAGATGGTTCAATGGTTAAGGTACTTGACTAGAGTCGAATGATCTGTGTTCGATTCCCCAGTACCCACATAAAGCCAGATGCACAAAATGGCATGTGAATCTGGAGTTTGTTTGCAGTGGCTAGGGGCCCTGGTGTGTCCATTCTCTCTTGTCAGTCTCTCTTCTGTCTCTTTCTGTTTGCAAACAAATGAACAAACAAACAAACTTATATAAAAAGGAGTTTGGAGGCTGGGGAGACAGCTTAGCAGTTAAGTTCTTGCCTATGAAGCCTAAGGTCCCCAGTTCGAGGCTCGATTCCCCAGGACCCACGTTAGCCAGGTGCATAAGGGGGCGCACGCATCTGGAGTTCATTTGCAGTGGCTGGAGGCCCTGGCGCACCCATTTTCCCTCTCTATCTGCCTCTTTCTCGCTCTGTCTGTCACTCTCAAATAAATAAATAAAAATAAACAAAATTAAAATTTAAAAAGAGTTTGGGCAGAAACACCCTGTGGGAGTTAGCTAATGTTGCATCCGGAAGCCAAAGGTTGTTACAGGAAAACCCCAGCGCTGAGGGTGGGACAGTGTCAGTAAGTTGTTTGTCAAGGTGACACTGAGATTCCCCCCCCCCCCGCCAACCCCAAATAATATCGGCTGTTGGCAATGCTCTGGGTCGTCCACTGTAACTCGATGGCAAGACCTCATTGCTGAAGACATCACACGCCTGGACTGCAGGATGCTGAGGTCAAGCTGGAGGCCTCCTCCCTGGTGGTCAGCTGTCCCAAGAGCTCTGGAAAGTGGCGTGCCAACTGCTGTGGGGCGGGGGGAGGCAAGTCATGAACAGTCTTAGCCAGCGCTGGCTCTGCTCTGTGTGCCACACAGCGGACCAGGCAGGCCAGGAGTGCCCTCATGTGGCATGTCAGTTATATGCGTACCCAACTGCTCTGTGGATTTGAGGCCCATTCCACAAGAGGGAATTTCTGCCTTGTACTGGAAACCTAGTCAAGAGCCCATGGCTATAAGGCTCATAGGCCTGAGGAGTTGTTTGGCTAACTGGATATGTTGTGACCACTACATTGCCCTCTACATAGGTTTATGTCCCTAGATTAGATTAGCTGCTGTCATCAGGAAAAACAAAACAAAACAAAACAAAAAACCTTCTTTTTGCAGAAGGAGGCGGCTATTGGCGAGACTCAAAACTCCTGAGGGTTCTGAGAAGTGACAGCTTAGTGCTCAGCATGAAATTAGATGTCTCTATCACATCATCGAAGACTCAGGGGACGCTGTGGCACTTCCGGTGGGAAGAACGTCAGAGGAGGGGAAGGGGCTCCCCGGAACATTGTCTCCTGGGAGCGCAGTGGCTCTTGCGTTCATGGCCTCACAGCAGTTGTCACCAGGGGCACCAGCCCTGCACGGTGTTGATTCCATCACCATTTCAACAGAAAACCAACCCAGAATAGAGAGGGAATAGTCAAAAGAGAAAAGAAGGGAATCATTGGGAGGACAGAGTGGGAGGCAAAGAAAGTACTAGGAGAGGACAATGATCAAAATACATTATGTACATGTATGAAAATTATCAATTAAAAGAGGTCTGGAGGTGGGTTGATCATGATCGGTTCTTTTTCCCTCCTCAAACTCTTAGTAATTCTCCTGTTTCAGCAGCCCAAGGAAGATTAGTTCTTCTTGTCTTTTATTTAAAATTTTTTTTATTTATTTATGAGATAGTAAGAGACAGAGAGAATTGGCACCCCACTACATCAAACTCCAGACACATGTGCCCCTTGAGCATCTGGCTTATGTGGGCCCTGGGGAATCGAACCAGGGTCCTTAGGCTTCACAGGCCAATGCCTTAACCACTAAGCCATTTCCCCAGTGCCCGCTCCTTGTCTTTTTACTCTAACTTCCGCAGTGTGCTGTCTTTGGCCCTGAAGGCTGGATACTGAAACTCCAGCCATCACAAGTGATTTGCTTTTTTTTGTTTTTTCAGATGGGAAGAAAAGGAAAGATTAAAAAGGCCCTTTCTCGGGCTGGAGAGATGGCTTAGCGGTTAAGCGCTTGCCTGTGAAGCCTAAGGACCCCGGTTCGAGGTTCGGTTCCCCAGGTCCCACGTTAGCCAGATGCACAAGGGGGCGCACGCGTCTGGAGTTCGTTTGCAGAGGCTGGAAGCCCTGGCGCGCCCATTCTCTCTCTCTCCCTCTATCTGTCTTTCTCTCTGTGTCTGTCGCTCTCAAACAAATAAATAACAAAATTAAAAAAAAAAAAAAAGGCCCTTTCTCAGAAGCCTTTTCTTCCCCACCCATTCCCAGCTGCAGACTTGCCACACAGAGTCCCCTCGTCTCCCTTTCGGGGTGGATCAGAAGTGAAGTGTGTGGACACTGACCAGTCATGGCCAGAGGGGACGAGAGTCCCTTAAGGGACACCAGGGCTCCAGCCTCTGCGGCTGACCGGGTCCAGGCTCCGCTGCTGCCCTCGGGCCTGCTGTGAGATCACCAGAGCTCGGCCAGCGGCTAGAAGGGAGCGGAGGGCACGGCTGCCACGTGCTGCATTGGCATTCGTGTGAGTGCCCACCGCCGGCATCCGGGTGCGCTGGCAGCCCCCCCCTCAGCTTCTCCCATGCCCACATGCATGCCCACCCGAATTAGAAACATATGGGCCCAGGGCTCTGACCCCTCAGGCTCCACGCGACCCACGTGCCAAATCTCCTGGGAGGCGCCCTTTCACCTGGGCACCGTGCTGGCAAGGTCACTGCCCTGCGCTGCCCAGCAACCCTGCCCCACCGCTAGGCGAGGACCCATGTGTGCTGACCCTCGTCCTCCTCCCTCGGCCTGTGCTAAGCACAAGCCTACTCTCGGGGACCATCTGACTCATCGCTCCTACTTCATTTTATTATTATTTATTAGAGACAGAGAGAGAAAGAGAGAGAGAGTGAGAGAGAGAGAGAGAGAAAATGGGTGCACCAGGGCCTCCACCAGTGCAAACTAACTCCAGATGCATGTGCCCACTTGTGCAACTGGCTTACCTGGGTCTTGGGGAATTGAACCTGGGTCTTTTGGCTTTGCAGGTAAATGCCTTAACCGCTAAGCCATCTTTCCAGTCCCTCTTTTTATAAAAATATATTTTATTTATCAAAAGAGAAAGAGAGAAAAAGAGGGAGAGAGAGAGAGAGAGAACGCGGATGAGAACTGGCACGCCAGGGCCTCCAGCCACTGCAAATGAGCTCCAGATGCGTGCGTCTCCTGGTGCATCTGGCTTTATGTGGGTCCTGGGGAATTGAACCAGGGTTCTTTGGCTTTGCAAGCAAGCTGCTTAACCGCTGATTCATCGCTCCACCTTTTAAGTGACAACTTCTATAATACAGACAATATAAACTCACCCTCATTTTCCCTTTCCAAATCCTTCCTCCACTTTCCAGCTAGTCTCTCTTCTTTCTTTTTTTTCCAGGTAGGATCTCACGCTAGTCCAGGCTGACCTGGAACTCGCTATGTAGTCTCAGGGTGGCTATGAACTCACGGCGATCCTCCTGCCTCTGCCTCCCGAGTGCTGGGATTAAAGGCGTATGCTACCTCGCCCGGCATAGTCTCTCTTCTTTTTGATGTCACTATTTTCCCCTTTCTGTTATGCACGCGTTGTGTATGTAGTTAGCATCAACCTGGAGTATATACCACGGCCACTTTGAGTCTGGAAGACAGCATTGTGAGCACTCCATCCCTTCCTTTGGCTACTCCATTCTTTCTGCCGCCTCTTTTGCAATGGTCCCCGAGCCTCGGAGGGTGTGATGGAGTTGTCCCACTTAGCGCTAAACACTCCATGCTCACTTCTCAGCACTTCGGTGACTTTTGAGTCATCCCAATGGTCACCATCATCTGAAAAGAGAAGCTTCTTTAACCAAAAGTGAGAGTAGCATTATGTGGTATAAAAATAAGCACTGAGAGGGCATCTTGGTGGGCATTATATATCCAGACAGCAGTAGCTGTATGCCCCTCGCATACCTGTAGGACCTCTGCAGCCACAGCCTCCTCCCCCCACCCCCCCGAGGTAGGGTCTCACTCTAGCCCAGGCTGACCTGGAATTCACTGTGCAGTCTCAGGGTGGCCATGAACTCAAGGTGATCCTCCTACCTCTGTCTCCCGAGTGCTAGGATTAAAGGCGTGCGCCACCATGCCTGGCTTTTGTTTGTTTTTGTGAGGTAGGGTCTTGCTCTAGCTCAGGCTGACCCTGAACTCATTGCAATCCCTCTGCCTCTGTTTCCTGTGCACTTGGATTAAAGGCATATGCCGCCACGCCTGGCAGCCATAAGAATTTGATTAGGTTTCCAGTACCAGGCAGGAATTCTTTCTGTGGAGTATGCCTCAGTTCAATCAGAGAGCAGCTGGTTTCCCCAGTAACAGACACGCCACCATCACACCAGCCAGTACATTTGGCCTGGCTGGCCAGCGTACAGGGTGGACTGCTGGTGAAGACCATTGATGACTTTTCTCTCTCAACAGGCTGTGTACCTGAGCATCGACTTTACACAGGACTTTACACAAACCATCTCATTTGATCCTGAACATGTGACTTAGAGCTATCTGTTTGTCAGGTGGGGAAGGGCACCCACAGGAGGCAAGTAGGTTGTAGAGCTGAGGATTCTGGCTGGACTCCTCTGTCCTTAGGTCCAAAGTTTCTGTTCCCAGGTCATGCTATTTCAGACTGAAATGGAGAGGATTTTCCTTCTAATATGTCAGCTTCTGACCACTGTATCAGGAGCACTAGACAGATACCTACTTTTATAATGTATTTGTGTTTCTTTCATCCCCATGGACAGAAAACACATCGTTTGTGAAAAATTCCTTGGGTTGACATCTACTTTGCGACCATAGCTTTTTCAAATGAGCAGTTTGCTATAGATGAAAAGTGAATTAAAAATTACTTATTTATTTGAGAGCAAGAGAGACAGAGAGAGAAAGAGAGAGAGAGAGAGAGAAAATAGTCACATCAAGGTCTTTAGCAAACAGACTCCAGATGCATGCATCCCTCTGGTTGAAGTGGGTCCTGGGGAATTGAACCTGGGTCTTGTATTTTGCAGGCAAGCACCTTAACTGCTAAGCCATCTTTCCAGCCCAAAAAAGTGAATTTTTAATACTTGATTAGTGTCATTATTATTATTTTTTTTGAGGTAGGATCTCACTCTAGCCCAGGCTGACCTGAATTCACTATGTAGTCTCACGCTGGCCTGGAACTCACAGTGATCCTCTTACCGCTGCCTCCTGAGTGCTGAGATTAAAGGCATGCGCCATCACGCCTGGCTCTTGATTAGTGTTTTTATTTTTAATCCACAATAGCATTTTAAAAGTCACATTGTTAAAATGAGCTCTTGATATTAATATTGATTGAGTAGATCATTCAATGCAAACACATCTATACATCTCACTCCTTGCAATCCAAACAATGCTTATCTCGATGTGGGTAGATATGCATCAAACCAAATGAACAAAAATAGGAAAAAGAAATGTTCTGTGTGCTATCAAGGCAGCATTTTGTGGGTTTGCATCTTCCAGCCCTTAGGAAAATGGTCTATCCCTTGGGGTGAGAGAGGAGCACTGAGAGAGCTGTCTCTATGCGGATGGAAGCCATTAGAACCAACTAGAGTCAATTGGCAGCACCTCTCTGCATTAGACCCAGACTTAATTGTTTTAGCTTCTGTATTATTCTTTTTCTCCATGGAGTTTAGGAAAGTTCACTGCTTTCTGGACCTCAATGGAATAGTTAGAATCAACTCACCTTTTCTCTTTTGTAAGATCATGTTCAGAAGTTGACCTTTCAAATTCCTCTTTTCTGTCGTCCTCCTTTGGAAGCCTGTGGTAAAGCAGGCACTCTTACTGGGAGCAGCTGGCAAGATTACCAGTGTCCATAATGACTCATCCCTGATCTGTAAGATCCAGAGACATTTCACATTTGTACGTGATAGTGTTTGCGTGACTTAACACATCAAGTTAAGGAGAGGGAGGACAGACGTTCCTAGATGGTTAAGGTGGTGGGCAGGGCTGGTCTATCGTGTGCGAGCTTGGTTAATAATACCTCATTGATTTATCAAAGCCAGAGAAGAAAAGGCTGAATAACATAATGGCCATGTTCCTGGAACAATTTCCAACAGATGGCTGAGCTGAGGGTAGTAAGCAAAGCAAATGAAAACCCAAGGCATTATTTGGCCTGCCAGTGAATGGTAGACTCTAAAATTTCATATTCCAGGACGGAGAGATTGCTTAGCATTTAGGTGCTTGCCTGTGAAGCCTGAGGACCCAGGTTCCATTCCGTAGGGCCCACGGAAGACAGATGCACAAGGTGCCACCTGTGTCTGGAGTTTGTTTGGAGTGGCTGGAGGCCCTGGTGTGCCCGTTATCTCTCTCTACCTGCCTCTTCCTCTCTTTTCCCTTCTGTTTCAAATAAATAAATAAATAACTAGCTTCATAGTTCTTTTTGGGTGCCTTAGAGATGATGTGGAAAACCAGCTAGGCTTTCTCTAGTAATGAGTTTAGCCATTTTGTAGTGATGGACATTGGGGTATTTTCACAGATTAAGTCTGTTTTTGTTTTTGTTCATTATTTATTTATTTGAGTGTGACAGAGAGAGAGAGAGAGAGAGAGAGACAAAGACACACACACACACACACACACACACACACACACACACACAGAGAGAGAGAGAGAGAGAGAGAGAGAGAGAGAGAGAGAGAGAGAGAGAATGGGCACACTAGGGCCTTCAGCCACTGCAAATGAACTCCAGATGCATGCGCCCCCTTGTGCATCTGGCTAACGTGGGTCCTGGGGAATCGAGCCTCGAACCGGGGTCCTTAGGCTTCACAGGCAAGCGCTTAACTGCTAAGCCATCTCTCCAGCCCTCGGGGAGATTTTAATTCATGGCCACAAGGGTACTTTTAAGAGGGTGACATATAAGCTTTGGTATAAAGGGTGAATATTATTTTTAAATTTTATTTATTTATTTTCAAGAGAGAGGAGGGAGGAGGGAAAGGGAGAATGGGCATGCCAGGGCCCTGTGTCACCTCAACTGAACTCCAGACTTATGTGACACTTTGTGCATCTGGCTTTACCTGGGTCCTGGGAAACCAAACCCAGGCCTTCAGGCTTTGAAAGCAAGTGCTTTTGACTTCTGAGCCATCTCTCCAGTTTAATATTGTTATTTTATTTTATTTATTTCTGAGAGAGAGAGAGAGAGAGAGAGAGAGAAGGAAGCAGATAAAGAGAGAGAGAGAGAATGGGTGCGCCGGGGCCTCCAGCCCTGCAAATGAATTCCAGGTGCAAGCGCCACTTTGCATATCTGGCTTATATGGGTCTTGGGGAATCAAACCTGGGTCCTTTGGCTTTGCAGGCAAGCGCCTTAACCACTGAGCCATCTCTCCAGACCACAATATTGTTGTTTTTTTTTTGAAGTGAGAAACTTACCAGCTAGTTAAAAAGATATGGACGTTTTATATATATTCTCTAATATTACTAACCTAAAGAGTAATAAAATAGCACCCAAACGTTCACTCTTTAGTATAAAAACTAACTTATAGGCATGAGTTCCTCATGAGACACCCTTTCTCATTTTCATTTCCTTTGCCCCATGAACTTCCCAAGAAAGCACTGGCTACTCTCTGCGTCTGAATGAATAAAGCAGGACCCACTTCCTCCATATCTCCTGGGAACATTGTCCAGACTGAAAATCTTCTTCTGTGGGGTTCTGGTGGGAGGGACTTGGGGAGTAGGTAAGGTGAGGTCCAATGGTCACAATGATACATTGAACATATATTTCCTTGCATATTCTCCTCTGACCTCTTTCCTTTTTTTTTTTGTTTGAAACAAATTCTAGATACATGCACCATGTACACCTGGCTTATGTGGGTTCTGGGGAATTGAACCTGGGTCCTTAGGCATCACAGGAATGCACCTTAAATGCTAAGCCATCTCTCCAGCCCTTTCCCTTTTAAAAATCAGATTTACTGGGCTGGAGAGATTGTTTCATGGTTAAGGCGCATGTCTGCAAAGCCTAATGACCCAGGTTCAATTCCCCAGGACCCTGTAAAGTTAAATGCACAAAGTGGTGCATGCATCTGGAGTTTGTTTGCAGTGGCAGGAGGCCCCGGAGTGCCCATTCTGTGTATCTGCCTCTCTCTCTCTGTCTCAAATAAATAAATAGAAATAAAAATTAAAAAAATATAAAAATTACTTAAAATCTTTACATAAAAATTGTACATATACACAGGGTTCCATGTGATGCTTTGATATACATATGCATTGTATAATGCTTAAATCAAGGTGAAGCTATCTGCCAACTCCATCGGTTACCAATTCTTCATGATTAAAAGCAGTCAAAATCCCCTCTATACCTTTGGAAATACACAATGCATTGTTATTACCTAGTCACCCTACTACGCACACCAGAACTTTCTATTTTTTTAGAAGCAATTATAATTAGAGCTCAGTTCAGTTGGAATGAATTGGGGAAAACTTGAATGTGACCCCAATTCTTTTTTTCTCTGGCTAGTTCATTGGTATTCCTGTTGTGACGCATGTACTATACTCTCCATTAACTTTCCTGCTTATATATACATATACATATACATATACATATACATATACATATACATATACATATACATATACATATACATATACACACACATATACATATACATATACATATATATATATACACACACATATGTATGTGTGTATGTATGTATATGTGTGTGTGTGTGTGTGTATGTATGTATATGTGTGTGTGTGTGTGTGTGTGTGTGTATATATATATATATATATATATATATATATATATATATATATGAAGCTTATCAGAGCCAGAGAGATAGCTCAACAGTTAAGGTGCTTGCTTGTAAAACCCAACAATTGGAGTTCAAGTTCCCAGTGCCTGTGTGAAGCCAGATGCACACAAGATGGCACATGCCTCTGGAGGTTTTATTTTTATTTTCATTTATTTATGTTTTTTTGTGGTAGATGGTGGCTGGAGGCCCTGGCGCACTCATTCTCTCTCTCTCTTTCTCCTTTTCTCTCTTCTTGAAAGTAAGTAAATAAAAATTTTTTAAAAAGCTTATTTCATATTTTGACAATTTTTACACATGTATAGAGTGGTGTTTTTTTTTCTTTTGGAGGCAAGCCCAACAGACTGGCTTTTTTTTTTTTTTTTAAATGTGATAAAGAGAGTTGGCACGCCAGGGCCACCGCAGTCAAACTCCAGATGTGTGTGCCTCCTTGTACGCGTGTGTGACATTGCTCGCTTGTGCCACTGGGCACCTGGCTTACATGGGATTTGAAGAGTTAAATGCGAGTCCTTAGGCTTTGCAGGCAAATGCCTTACCAGCCTCCAAGTAAATACTGTTTTTTATAAATTTATATTTATTTATTAGAGAGAGACGGAAAGAGAAAGAGAATGGGCACGCCAGGGCCTCCAGCCACTGCAAATGAACTCCAGGTGCGTGCACCACCTTGCGCCTCTGGCTTACATGGGTTCTGGGGAATCGAAACTGGATCTTGGGCTGGAGAGATGGTTTAGCGGTTAGGCGCTTGCCTGTGAAGCCTAAGGACCCTGGTTCGAGGCTCGGTTCCCCAGGACCCACGTTAGCCAGATGCACAAGGGGGCGCACGCATCTGGAGTTCGTTTGCAGTGGCTGGAAGCCCTGGTGCGCCCATTCTCTCTCTCTCCCTCTATCTGTCTTTCTCTCTGTGTCTGTAGCTCTCAAATAAATAAATAAATAATGAACTGAAACTGGATCTTTAGGCTTCACAGGTAAGCTACTTCACTGCTAAGCCATCTCTCCAACCCCTAGATCCCATCTTTGGTCCCTCTCCACGCCTCTTCTTCTTTTGGGGCAAGGGCTGGTTACAGGGTATTACTATGTAGCCAGATTGGTTTGAGCTCCTTGCATGCTCTAGCCCAAGCTTCCAAAGGGTTGGCATGATGGGCATGAACCCCCACTCTTCACTTCCATCTCAGACTTAATTTTTTTTATTTTTATTTTTGGTTTTCCAAGGTAGGGTCTCCCTCTCTATAGTGTATTTTAATCATAATGCCTTCCTGTTACCTTCTCTGGTCTCCCTACCCTCCTCCTGAGCCCCTTACCCAGAGTTCCCACTTCTCCTTTGACTCTCTTCCCAGGGTCAAACGCTCTCTACACGCATCATAACTTGTCCTCTCCTCTGTCCTGGTTCCTTCTTCTGTCTCTCTCCAGACTCTCCCCAGGAGCAGCTCTGAGATTCTGGACTCCATCAGTAGCCACTTATCTTTTCAAATCACTTTATTTTCTTATGTATTTGAAAGCAGACAGAGGTAGAGAGAAGACAGGCAGGCAGAGGGAATGGCATGCCAGGGCCTTCAGCTGCTCCAAATGAACTCCTGATACAATCACCGCTTTGTGCATCTGGCTTTACGTGGGTACTAGGGTACTGCGTTGCTAGGTTTTGCAGTCAAGCACCTTAACTACTGAACCATCTCTCCAGCCCCGATAGGTACTTTTATTCAATATGCATTTTGCAGTGCCTTCTTCGTTATCCTGAAGTGAAATGTATAGGTCATAGACTCTCAACATTCATATTTTTTCGACTTTTTATTGCCAGCTTCATAAATATAGACAATATGCCATGATCATATTCCCTCCCACCTCCTTCTCCTCCCTCCTGAAGACCCCACCACTGAATCCCATCTTCTTTACAGCTAGTTCTGTTTTGATGCCATCATTTTTTTTCCTCCTATTACACAGGTCTTATGCAAGTAGCATCAGCCACTGGGAGGTCTTAAATATCAAGGCACTTTGTGTCTGGAAGCCAGCATTGTGGGCATGCCTCCCCTTCCTTTGGCTCTTACATTCTTTCTGCCATCTCCTCTGCAATGGACCCTGAGCCTTGGAGGATGTGATACAGATGTTTCAGTGCTGGACACTCCTCTGTCACTTCTTCTCAGCACCATGGTGCCTTTTGGGTCATCCCAGTGGTCACTGCCATCTCTAAAGAGAAGGTTCTCTAACCAAAAGTAAGCATAGCATTAATATATGGGCATAAACGTAAGTAATTAAAGGGCAGTTTGGTTCTCTTTATCTTTCTCTCTCTCTGCTTTTTTCTCCCTCTTTCAAATAAATAAAGAGATAAAAACCAGTACTGGAGAAATTGCTTACTGGTTAAGGCACTTGCCCGCAAAGCCAAAGGACCCAAGCTCAATTCCCCAGGACCCACGTAAGCCAGATGCACAACGTGGCACATGCGTCTGGAGTTCGTTTTGCAGTGGCTGGAAGCCCTGGTGTGCCCATTCTCTCTCTTTCTCTCTCTGCTTTTTTCTCTCCTTTTCAAATAAATAAATTAAATAAAGGGCAGTTTACCCAGGCGTGGTGGCACATGCCTTTAATCCCAGCACTAGGGAAGCAGAGGTAAGAGGATCACCATGAGTTCGAGGCCACCCTGAGACTACATAGTGAATTCCAGGTCAGCCTGGACTACAGTAAGACCCTACCTTGAAAAACCACATAAATAAATAAATAAACAATAATATAACAAGCATTATAAAAAAAATAAAGGGCAGTTTGGTGGGTGTAGTATATCCATTTAGCCAGACAACAGTAGTAGCTTCTCATCAATATGGCTTATGACCTCCTCAGCCATAGTTTTTTTTTTTTTTTTTAACTAGGTTTTCGGTATCAGCCATGAATTCCCTCCCGTGGAGCAGGCCTCCAGTCCAGAGAGAGGTGTTTTCTCCCATTACAGACATGCCACTATTGCACCAGTTGGCACGTTTGGCCTAGTGAGCCAACCCTAGAGCTTGCGGGCCCCACTGCTGGTTGACATCATGGATGGCTTTTCTCCCCAGCAGGCTGCATAGCTCTTTCCATTATCCCGGCAGCTGGTGAGCGGCAGGAAGGCTTCCAGCTTGATTTCCCGGTGATCTGCAGCCCGAGCAGTGGAATCTTTAGTAATAGGATCTTACCATGCACTATGGCATATGCGTTCTTGCAACTCTCTCTCAATCTCTCTCTCTCTCTCACACACACACATGGAAAATTTAAAACATCCACAATTGGGGGAAGGGTAGCAGGAAATAAAGATACTGCAAGGCTTTAAAAAAGATCACCTTCACTGTTCGCAAAAAGAAACTCCAGAAACCTTACATGATTCCCTCCACAATTTGTAATCAAGACGTTTCTGAATCTTAGTCATTTTGACAGTTTTATTTTAAATTTTTATCTATTACCTTCTAGTCAAACTAAAAAAGAAATATGTTCCCCAACCATTTGTATGAGTTCCTAACGGCGCTGCCGACCTCTGAGGTGCCCTCACCCATGCAGCTACAGATACATGCCCACACTTAGAATTCCAGTGCAGTGGGCTCCGCAATGTGAGGGAAGTCTGGTTGGTAGCAGTACCTTATAGGAATTGCCTGCCCCTGGCAACATGATTTTCTGAAACAATGAGAGTAAAGCTACCTGTGGATCCTTCTAGATTCAGACCGTGGTTGCATTTCTGGAAAATTTGGTGTGTATGAAAACAGAGCCAAGTCAGTGACCTTGGGATGACTCAGAAGGTATCGTAGTGCTGGAAAGAAGTGACTGGAGTAATGAGTAACATCTCGATCACAACTTCCAAGGTTCAGGGTCTAATGCGACAGAGGTGGTGGAAAGAATGTAAGAGCCAAAGGAAGGGTAGGACTCCTTACAACGTGCTCCCTCCAGACATAAAATGGCCTGATTTTCCATGACCTCACAGTGCCTGACACTAACTACACAAGACCATCATAAGAGGAGGAAAAGACGATGACATCAAAATAAAAGAGAGACTGATTGAGATGGGGAGGGGATATGATGGAGAACGGAGTTTCAAAGAGGAAAGTGGGGGGGGGTATTACCATGGGATATTTTTTAATGTTCTTTTTTTAAAATTTTTTGTTCATTTTTATTTATTTCTTTGAGAGTGACAGAGAGAGAAAGAGGCAGAGAGAGAGAGAGAGAGAGAAAGAATGGGCACACCAGGGCTTCCAGCCACTGCAAACGAACTCCAGATGCGTGTGCCCCTTGGTGCATCTGGCTAATGTGGGTCCTGGAGAATCGACCCTCGAACCGGGGTCCTTAGGCTTCACAGGCAAGCGCTTAACCGCTGAGCCATCTCTCCAGCCCAGGATATTTTTTATAATCATGGAAAATGTTCATAAAAATTGAGGAAAAAAAAAAGAAAGAAAGAAAACAGTGCCAAGATATTCACATGTAATGTAACTAGGGTCTAGGCTCTTGGTTAGAAGCACTTTTTTTTTTTCTTCCTTTTTTTGGTGTAGTGTTTTGCACTATCCCAGGCTGACTTGCTTGTAATTCACTGTGGAGTCTCAGGGTGGACTCGAACTCATGGCGATCCTCCTACCTCTGCCTCTCGAGTGCTGGGATCAAAGGCTGTGCCGCCACAACCTGCAACAAGACAACTTTTTTTTTTCATTTTTAAAGAAGTCTTTTGTTTATTTTTATTTATTTATTTGAGAGTGACAGACAGAGAGAGAAAGAGGGAGAGAGAGAAGCGCACCATGGTCTCCAGCCACTGCAAACGAACTGCAGATGCATGCATCACCTTGTGCATCTGGCTTACGTGGGGAATCGAACCTTGAACCGGGGTCCTTAGGCTTCATAGGCAAGTGCTTAACCACTAAGCCATCTCTCCAGTCCTTTTTTTTTTTTTTTTTTCATTTTTTGAGGTAGGGTCTTACTCTAGCTCAGGCTGGCCTGGAATTCACTATGTAATCTCAGGGTGGCCTTGAACTTGGTGAACCTCTTACCTCTGCCTCCCGAGTGCTGGGATTAAAGGTGTGCACCACTATGCCAGGACAAATTATTTATGCAGCCCAGGTTGGCCTTGAACTTGGTATGTAGTCAGAGATGCATGCATTTTCCAAGTGCTGGGATTACAAGTGTGATTCCCTGCGCCCAGCTTTTTATTTGTGTCTCATTAATTGGCCCTGATTGGCCTTGCTACACTGTTGCTCAGGCAGGCCTTGAACTTGTGATTTTCCAGAATCATTTCTCAAGTAGCTAAGATTAGAGACATGTCTGTGCCCTCAGGCTCAACTCCACATTCTTCTAATTTAACATTGTCTCTTGGACAGTGGCAATCAATCTTAGTTAAATGGTTTTGGCAAACACACGCACATGGTTTCCAGTGATATTTTATTATTCCTTAGTCCTCCCCGCCCCTTGTAGGAGGAACAGACTCACTCTAGCCCAGGCTAACTGGGAACTTACTCCATAGCCCATGATGTCTGGAACTCACAGCATTCCTCCTACCTCTGCCTCCCGAGTGCTGGGATTACAGGCGTGCACCACCATGTCTGGCAGAGAAGCAGATTTCTTTTCTTTCATTTTAGTACAGAAGTCTTGGTGGCCCAGGAAAGGGCTTAGCTTTCAGGGACTAGAAGCATCAAAGGATGATAAGCGTTCCTGACCCCAGCCTATGAAGTTCCATTAACACTCCCTAGTCTTTACAACAACCAAAAATATCTAATAATGGACTGGGGAAGATGACTTAGTGATTAAGGCGTTTGCCTGCAAAGCCAAAGGACCCTGGTTCGATTCCCCCAGGACCTACGTAAGCCAGATGCACAGGGAGGCACATGAGTCTGGAGTTTGTTTGCAGTGGCTGGAGACCGTGGTGCACCCATTCTCTCTCTGTGTCTCTCAAATAAATAAAAAATATATAAAAAATACCCAGTAAAGAGCCGGGCGTGGTGGCGCACGCCTTTAATCCCAGCACTCGGGAGGCAGAGGTGGGAGGATCACCGTGAGTTCGAGGCCACCCTGAGACTCCATAGTGAATTCCAGGTCAGCCTGGGCTAGAGTGAGACCCTACCTCGAAAAACCAAAAAAAAAAAAAAAAATACTCAGTAAAAGTTAAAGACACCCTTAGGCTATGGTACAATTTCGCCTGGGGGGAAAGTCGCATTGGGAAAAGAAGGCTGAGTTCTGAGCTTGGAAACTTGGATCCAAGTTGTACCTCCAGCTATTTCTGGGAGTTCAGGACAATCAGAGTTTTGTGACTCCTGGAACATCTGGACTGGTCTCTGGGAAGGGCTACCTGGGTCAGTCCTTCAGGTTTTCATGAAACAATGTCTAGTGTTCTTGGCCTAGCATGCATACATTCCTTTATTGATTTATTTGAAAGTGACAGAGAAAGAGAGAGAGAGAGAGAGAGAGAGAGAGAGAGAGAGAGAGAATGGGCGTGCCAGGGCTTCCAGCCACTGCAAACGAACTCCAGACGCGTGCACCCCCTTGTGCATCTGGCTAACGTGGGTCCTGGGGAATCGAGCCTCGAACCAGGGTCCTCAGGCTTCACAGGCAAGCGCTTAACCCCTAAGCCATCTCTTCAGACCACATTCCCATTATGTTTGGAAACCAAATCTGCTTTCCATTCCAGCAGTGGGGTTCTTGGGCGTAGCTAGTACACGGTCCATAGGTTGGTATAGAGTTTCCAGTAAAATACCCTGTACTCTGAGTCCAATGGGTAGATGTCATCCTTGGACCAAGCACACTGCTGTTTTTTAGCCTTTTTCCCCCCTATTTTGGTTTTTTGAGGTAAGGTCTCTCTCTAGCCCAGGCTGACCTGGAATTCATTATGTAGTTGTAGGCTGGCCTTGAACCCACGGTGATTCTCTTACCTCTGCCTCCCAAGTGTTGGGATTAAAGGTGTGCACCACCACGCCCAAAAGAGAGACAGAATGGGCACACCAGGGCCTCTAGCTGCTGTAAATGAGCTCTAGATGCGTGGGTCACCTTTATGCATCTGCCTTTACATGGGGACTTGGGAACTGAAGCCGGGTGGCTAGGCTTTACAGGCAAGCACCTTAACTGCTGAGCCAGCTCTCCAGGCTCTTCAATTCTGGAAATGACTGATCATACATGAGCTAGATACGGAAGTGCCTGCTTGTTCATATTGGGGTTCTGGGCGTGTATGGAAGGCCTCAATTCTGGGCGGAGGCTGATATGCTTGGCAGTTTGTGGGCTGCAGAGAGAATGACTCACTAGTGAGAAGTCAGCGTGTGTATCTGAAGGTCCCCTACGCTAGCAGGAGATGGGAAAAAGCAGCAACACTTTGCTGCACAATCACAGTGCCATGAAAGGAACACAAGAAACCAAGCTTATGGGACTTGACACTCCTCGGAAGTCCCCTGTTTATCAGCCATGTACAGGGGATCCAGGGCACAGCCCTTAGGTGAGTGAGACAGGTCTCTGTTACTTCCGGGGCCCTTCTAGGACTTATCCTGGAGGGTTGTTGGCCTCACTGAACTGAGTAGAAAACACTTCCACCTTGGAAGAGTGCTGAGTCAGTCACCTCGTGGGCTCCAGCATGCAATCATCCGTTGTGTGGGCATATGGCACAACCCTCTGGGCCCTCAGCAGGTCCGGGTCTGGGGTCCAGGGCCCAGCCTTGGACTTCTTAGCACTGTGAAAACATACTCTTGGCCTGGCCACGGTCTACCTCATCCTTAAGAGGGAAAAGCTCCTTCAGGGGCTGGCAAGATGGCTTAGTGGTTAAGCGCTTGCCTGTGAAGCCCGAGGACCCCGGTTCGAGGCTCGATTCCCCAGGACCCATGTAAGCCAGATGCACAGGGTGGTGCCCACATCTGGAGTTTGTTTGCAGTAGCTGGAGGCCCTGGTGCACACATTCTCTCTCTCTCTCTCTCTGCCTCTTTCTCTTTCTGTCTGCTGCTCTCAAATAAATAAATTAAAACAAATGAAAAATAAAGCTCCTTCAAGGGGTGTCCATCTAACTTTGCCATGCCCATAACCCATGTCTGGCTTCATGGTCTGGTTCAGACTCTGTTGTGGATGGAAACGGATATAGAGAGAAGCAGTACCGTGTTCCGGCAGGTGGGAGTCAGTTTTCTCAATGGCCATTGTCCTTTTTTTTTTTTTTTTTAATTTTTAATTTATTTATTTGAGAGCGACAGACACAGAGAGAAAGACAGAGGGAGAGAGAGAGAATGGGCTTGCCAGGGCTTCCAGCCTCTGCAAATGAACTCACTTGGGTACTGTGGAATCAAACACGGGTCCTGAGGCTTCGCAGTCAAGAGCCTTAACCACTAAGCCACCTCTCCAGCCCCGTTGTCCTTTCTCTCATTTTACTTTGGAGTATAACCCTGCCCCATGTGAGAGCACACTGTTTTGAATAGGGTTTTCTCTATTAGATTTCTTTCCTCATGGCCTGACAATGGCCCACACAGCCCATGTCCCTGTGGGATAGAATGAGGCATGAAAGGGTGGGAAGAGGGGACAGAAAGGGAAAGTGGAAGCCTTGCAAACACGTTTGTCTCCTACACGATGAGGCTGGCCTCGAACTCACGGCCATCCTCCTACCTCTGCCTCTCAATTGCTGGGATTAAAGGCATGCACCACCATGCCTGGCTTTAAACTTTCTTTATTGACAACTTTCATCCTTATAGACAATAAACCAGGATAATTCCCTCCCTACCCCCGCTTTCCCCTTTGAAACTCCACTCTCCATCATATCCCCTCCCCATCTCAGTCTCTCTTTTATTTTGATGTCATCATCTTTTCCTCCTCTTATGATGGTCTTGTGTAGGTAGTGTCAGGCACTGTGAGGTCATGGATATGCAGGCTATTTTTGTGTCTGGAGGAGCACGTTGTAAGGAGTCCTACCCTTCCTCTGGCTTCCCTCAGGTCTCTGCCTAGGGCTTGCCTCCTCAAAGTGACCACTACTTCATCTCTCGATATTTGGTCCCAGATTTGTCCTTTAAGAGAAAACCCAGCGGACTTGCTCACAGCAGAAACTCGAGCCTGCTCTGGTAATGGCTAGGCAGGTCACTGTGACCCTGTTTGTCCCCATGCTCAGGAACCACGTCACAGTCCCGCAGCTGAGAGAGCGGGCCTTGCCAAATAGCTTGTCACTCTTTCAGGAAGGAGGGTTGCGATTTTATGTGCGCCCAGCCCGCTCTGTCAAAACTCGGTCTGTAAAGCCAGGCATTTCTGTAAACCCAGCACTTGGGAGACTGAGGCAGGGGGAATGCCAAGTTGTAGTAGACCAGCCTAGGCTATCTGGCAAAACTCTGTCAAAAAGGAAAAGGAGATGGGGCTGGAGAAACGGCTTAGCGGTTAAGCACTTGCCTGTGAAGCCTAAGGACCCAGGTTCGAGGCTTGATTCCCCAGGACCCACGTAAGCCAGATGCACAAGGGGGTGCACGCGTCTGGAGTTTGTTTGCAGTGGCTGGAGGCCCTGGTGCGCCCATTCTCTTTCTCTCTATCTGCCTCTTTCTCTCTCTGTCTGTTGTTATCAAATAAATAACTAAAAATAAATGAAAAAAAATTAAAAAAAAAAAAGAAAAAGAAGAAAGGAAAAGAAGGGGGAAGAAAAAGAGTCAGCAATTCATTGATAGCCCATTTTCCAGCAATTTCTACCACTGTATCGCTTCTTTCAAAAATTGAGAAAAATAGAGCCGGGCCTGGTGGCGCACGCCTTTAATCCCAGCACTTGGGAGGCAGAGGTAGGAGGATCGCCGAGAGTTCGAGGCCACCCTGAGACCACATAGTGAATTCCAGGTCAGCCTGAGCCAGAGTGAGACCCTACCTCGGAAAAAAAAAAGAAAAAGAAAAAAAAAATTGAGAAAAAAATATGTCAGATGTGCTAAGAAATCTTTTTCCTCTTTGATGGTAGGGACTTTTACTATCTACAGCTTACTGATGAGGAAATGATATTTGCTAGAAGCTAAGTCACTGGCTTAGGTCATTTATCTTTGCAAGTCTGGTGTGGAATTAACAACAGGCAAACTTCAGAGCTTCAGATCAGCAGGTCACACTGTCCCCTTTGTAGCAGCTGCAAGCCCTTTATGCGTGTGACCTTATATCCTAAGCCAGAATAAAAATGGCTTAATGCTAAAGATAAAAATTAATAACATTTTCATACTTAAGTAGATAATTTATTTTTAAATTATTTATTTATGTGTTTAGTTGAGAGAGAGTGAGAGAGAAAGAGACAGATAGAGAGGGAATGGGCGCGTCAGGGCCCCCAGCCACTGTGAAGGAACTCCAGACGCATATGCCACCTTGTGCATCTGGTTTACAGGGGTTCTGGGGAATTGAATCTGTGTCCTTAGGCTTTTCAGGCAAGCGCCTTACCTACTAAGTCATCTCTCCAGCCCTTAAGTAGATATTTTAAGTAATGATGGCCATATTTTAAAAAATTCTCCTGCCGGGTGTGGTAGCACATGCCTTTAATCCTAGCACTTGGGAGGCAGAGGTAGGAGGATCACAGTGAGTTCAAGGCTACCCTGAGACTACATAGTGAATTCCAGGTCAGTCAGCCTGGACTAGTGTGAGACCCTACCTCAAAAAAGAAAAAAAAAAATTCTTCTATCTCATTTTGGTGAATCTTTTCACGTTCATTCTCACTTTTTTAGATGATTTATTTATATGTATTTTATATAAACTATAACAGGTTGTTCTCTTTTATCCTTTCTCTCCATATCCTGTAATACTGGAGGCCCTCCTCAGTCAGTTCCTGTGTGCGTGGGGGGACCGTGCCTCAGGATATTCCTACCCACTCTGTGGCTCTTACAATCTTTCTGTTCCCCCTCTTCCACTATGTTCTCTGAGTCATGGCAGAACTATTGGCAGTCTGATTCAGTGCTGAATTCTCTGTAGCTTCTGGATTAAAAAAAATTAGCTTACTTTTGAGACAGAGAGAAAAGGAGGGAGGGAGGAAGAGAGAGAGAGAGAAAGATAGAGAGAGAGAATGGGCGCACCAGGGCCTCTCACCACCGCAGACGAACTTCAGACGCATGCATCACCTTGTGCATCTGACGTATGTGGGACCTGGAGAATCGAACCTGGGTCACTGGGCTTCGCAGGCAAGTGTTTTGACCACTAAGCCATCCCTCCAGCTCCGTCTCTGGATTTTTGCTTTGACGGGGGTTGATTGATCACTGTGTTTATCACCATCACCCTGGGGCGGGTGGCCAGGCTAGCAGTACATTCTGACTTTTACTCCTTCACAGTTTACTGCAGATAATAAGAACACTGTGGGCTGGAGAGATGGCTTAGCGGTTAAGCGCTTGCCTGTGAAGCCTAAGGACCCCGGTTCGAGGCTCGGTTCCCCAGGTCCCACGTTAGCCAGATGCACAAGGGGGCGCACGCGTCTGGAGTTCGTTTGCAGTGGCTGGAGGCCCTGGCGCGCCCATTCTCTCTCTATCTCCCTCTCTGTCTGTCACTCTCAAATAAATAAATAAAAATGAACAAAAAAATAAATTTATTTAAAAAAAGAACACTGTGTTTAAAAATTGTTATTTATTTATTTATTTATGTTTGTCTGTGTTTAGGTGCATGTGTGCCTGAGCACATGTGTGGCAGTTAGGGGACAACTTTTGGGTCATCTGTCATTGCTGGCTCATCCCATCTGAAGAGGGCTTTCCCTTGACTCTCACCCGGCCGCGGTGGCCTTTCGCTGCGCTCACAGAGAGCTTCTAGGAAATTCTCTCAGTTCCATGTCACCCCAGAGTGCCGGGATGGTGGACTGACCCGCTCCATGCTTTCTGGCTTTTAAACTTGGGGTCTGGGGAGTATCAAACTCAGTTATTCATGCTTGAGTGGTGAGTGCTACATCCATTGAACCATCTCTTGGTCCCGTTTGTTAATTTGTTTATTTATTCATTCAAGGTAGGTCTCACTCACAGTGATCTTTCTACCTCGGCCTCCTGAGTAGTGGGATTAAAGGCAAGGGCCATCTCACCCAGCTCTTTATTTATTTTTTCATTTTGAGAGAGAGAAAGAAATAGAGAGAATGGAAGAGAGAGAGAGAGAGGAAGAGAGAGAGCGAGAGGGAGAGGGAGAGAATGGACGCACCAGGGCCTCTAGCCACTGCAAACGAACTCCAGATGCACGTGCCCCCTTGTGCATCTGGCTTACGTGGGTCCTGGGGAATAGAACCTGGGTTCTATGGCTTTGCAGGCAAACGCCTTAACTGCTAAGCCATCTCTGCAGCCCCCATATTTATTTTTTGAGACAGGATTTTGTTATGTAACTCTGGCTGACTTGGGAGTCACTACTGGAGCTCAGGTAGTCGTCTTGTCTCAGCCTCCTCGCTGCTGGGATTATAGGCATGTGCCACCAAGCCTCGCTATTGTACTTTTTAATTAATTAATTAATTAATTAATTAATTAATTTTTTTGTGGTAGGGTCTCGCTCTAGCCCAGGCTGACCTGGAATTTACTGTGTAGTCTTAGGCTGGCCTTGAACTCACGAAGATCCTCCTCCCACTGCCTCCCAAGTGCTGGGATTAGAGACCCAGCTGTTCCTCTTTTCCCCTCTCTGTGTTCGTTCCTCTGAGCGGTGATTCATTCTCTTCCTCACCCCGAAGAGCTCTCCAGGCACCGTGACTCTGCGGCCATGCTGGCTCATTCATTTCAACGGCTGGCCAGCTTGTTCCCGTATGGCTGTGTGCTTTTGAATAAGTCAACTCAATCCCTGGTGGTCAGCTTCCTCACTCCAGCGATAATATTAACCATGGTACCTCTTTGGAAAGGAGTACACGAGGTGTTCCCAAGAGTGCCTGGTGCAGAGTAAGTACTACATGTGTGGTACATGTTATTATCTGGTTATTTTGGACCTACCTGTTAATTTCTGTTGTCTCAGATTTTGCTCTGATAGGCCATCCCTCTCCAACCTCTTGTCTCAATAACTTCTCTCATGTCAAATCAAAGAGAATTTTCCTTTCCCTTTCCTGACGTTTGATCACCAAGGCAGGAGGCTATCTGTTTTAATTAATAATAGGTTGGGGGCCGGGGAGATGGCTCAGCGGTTAAGGTGCTTGCCTGCAAAGCCGAATGTCCTGGGTTCGATTCCCCAGCACTCACATAAAGCCAGATGTGCAAAGTGGCGCATGCATCTGGAGTTCATTTGCAGTGGCCAGAAGCTCTGGTGGGCCTATTCTCTTTGTTTCTTTCTTTTCTCTCTCTCTCTCTCTCTTTCTCTCTTTCTGCTTGCGAATAATTAAAAATTAAAAAAAAATAGGCTGGGTACTGAAATATAAGACAGACACAACCTGAGTCCTTGTTTTACCCTTAGTTACTATTTAGGCATGGACAAGTTCCTCACGTTTCCTTTATTAGTTAGGGCAACTGGGTTTCTGTAAGCAATAAACTGTAACAGCATAGGCTTGGTTCAGTAGAAGTTTATGTCTAGGAAAATGAGAGACAGGTGTAGAGCAGCGAGGGAATGCGGGGTGCCAAGCTTCGCTGCTCAGCACCCGGGGTTTCTGGGGCTGATGGAGAAGAGGAAGAGCATGTGGGGGTTTAGGAGACAGAACTCGGCTTGGTCTGCATCGTATCACCCTTGTGTCGCATCGCGTGGGGAATAGGTGAGCGGCCTCACTTGACCCCACAGGAGGCAGACACAGTGTATTTCTTTCTTTTTTCTTTTTTTGTTTTAGTTTTTTATTTTTATTTTTATTTTTTTTGAGGTAGTGTTTCACTCTAGCCCAGGCTGACCTGGAATTCACTATGGAGTCTCAGGGTGGCCTCGAACTCACAGCAATCCACCTACCTCTGCCTCCAGAGTGCTGGGATGAAAGGCGGGCGCCACCAAGGCCCGCCACAGTGTATTTCTTACCCGTAGGAGTAAAAACGCCGCTCTATGGGCCATTCTGAAATGCAGCTGGCTTGCCAAACAGTGGGAATTTACTGTCTCCCTGGTGACTTTGCCAGCTGATGGCTGCCTGGCTGGTGGGCGTCTCTGCTCACACAAGTCTGTGGTCTACTCCCCACGTGTCCCCCCTGGGCTCAAAGGCAACGGCTATCTGAAGGAAGCTCCTCTCCAAGAGATGGGAAACGGATGTGATTTGTTTTGTAGGACTGCAAACATGGTTCCTTGAAACAGAAGGAGGTGGAGATAGGAGGATTGCTGTGAGTTCAAGAACAGCCCGCGGCTACAGCGTGAGTTTTAGGTCAGCGAGAGGTAGAGCGGAGCCTTGCCTCAGGAAACCAATCAGCCAGCCATCCAAAATAAGAGGAATCTGTTCTTACTCAGTTCTCAGAGCTAGAAGTCTAAAATCAAGAGGATTGGCTTAGTGGTTAAGGTGTTTGCCTGCAAAGCCAAAGGACCCAGGTTTGATTCCCCAGGACTCACGTTAGCCAGATGTACAAGGAGGTACATGCATCTGGAGTTCCTTTGCAGTGGCTGGAGGCCCTGGCATGCCCATTCTCTTTTTTTTTTCTCTCTCTCTCTGTCAAATAAATAAATAAAAATAAGATGTCAATAGGGGGCTGGAGAGATTGCTCAGTGGTTAAGGCAGTTGCTTATAGGGTTTGATTTCCCAGTACCCATGTAAAGCCAGATACACAAAGTGTCCCCCCCCCGCCCCGCCCCGCAAGGTAGGGAATATCTTTAGCCCAGGCCAACCTGGAATTCAGTATGTAGTTTCAGGCTGGCCTCGAACTCACGGTGATCCTACCTCTGCCTCGCAAGTGCTGAGATGAAAGGTGTGTACCACCATACCAGCCAGATGCACAAAGTGATGCTTGTACCTGGAGTCCCTTTTCAGGGGTCAGAGGCTCTGATACACACATTCTCTCTCTCGTCTCTTTTTCTCTCTCTCTCTCTTAATCCTCGCAAATAAATAAAAATGTTTCAAAAGGATTTTGGCAGGGCCTCGCTCCCTCCACATTGTGGAGAAGGGCTTTCCTTGTCTCTTCTAGCTTGCGTTGGCTACACTTATTCCTTAGCTTGGGGCAGAATCACTCCAGTGTTTGCGTCTGTCTCTTTGTGGGACCTATCTTTGCACACCCTTTGGGTTTATGGCCTTCATGTAGTTTATTATCACTTCTGACCTTTAATCATATTACTATTTCCAAATCAGATTACGGGCTAGAGAGATGGCTTAGCGGTTAAGCGCTTGCCTGTGAAGCCTAAGGATCCCGGTTCGAGGTTCGATTCCCCAGGTCCCACGTTAGCCAGATGCACAAGGGGGCGCACGTGTCTAGAATTTGTTTGCAGTGGCTGGAGGCCCTGGAGGGCCCATTTTTCCTCTCTCTCTCTCTGCATCTTCCTCTGTCTGTCGCTCTTAAATAAATAAATAAATAAACAAAATCAGATTACATGTCGGGTGGACATGAATTTTGGGAGCATTATAGGAAGGCAAGTATCACCAGAGGCCCTCACATCCCATTATCAGAAAGCAAGTCACAAGACCGTGCTCTAGTTTTAGCTCTGCCTGTAAGTTCAGAGGCAGATGGACATAGCTCTTCTCTAGTGACACCAAGCTACCAAGTCACATGGAAGGGGGTGTGGCTCCAGGGAAAGGGAATTGAAATGGAACCATAGATCCAGTCTTGTACACGAGCAACCTTTGCTGCGGGATCCAAAAGGAGTTAGGCTGGTGGCCCGGCTACGCTATACGTCCTCACTGGCATGAATGGGCTTGACTAAGAACTTTCTGTCTTGTGCGGTGATTGAATGATTAACGTGAGTACAGGCAAGAAGCTTGGCGTAGTGTGAGGACATAGTACTTGATGCTAGCGATTATGATACTTATAAAGCCCGCATTCCTTCTCTGCCATTTGCTTTCCTTCACCCTATTATTCTTTTTTTTTTTAATATTTTTTTTGTTCATTTTTAATTTATTTATTTGAGAGCGACAGACACAGAGAGAAAGACAGATAGAGGGAGAGAGAGAGAATGGGCGCGCCAGGGCTTCCAGCCTCTGCAAACGAACTCCAGACGCGTGCGCCCCCTTGTGCATCCGGCTAACGTGGGACCTGGGGAACCGAGCCTTGAACCGGGGTCCTTAGGCTTCACAGGCGAGCGCTTAACCGCTAAGCCATCTCTCCAGCTCCACCCTATTATTCTTGATTTTTTTAAACAAATATTTTCTCTTTCTGTCACATAAATAAATATAAAAATAATTTTTTTAAAAGGGCTGGAGGGATGGCTTAGCAGTTAAGGTGCTTGCCTGCAAAGCTAAAGGACCCAGGTTCAGTTCCCCAGGTCCCACAGAAGCCAGATACACAAGGTGATGCATGAGTCTAGAGCTCGTTTGCGGAGGCTGGAGACCCTGGTGTGCCCATTCTCTCTCTCTGCCTCTTTTCCTCTGTCAAATAAATAAATATACAAGTAAAATATTTAAAATATTTTAATTAATTTATTTATTAGGGGGTGGGGAGAAGGGATGGGCATGCCAGGGTCTTTAGACAAAGTAAATGAACTCCAGACGCATGTGCTACCATGTGCATCTGGTTTATGTGCGTTCTGGGAAACCGAGCCAGGGTCCTTAGGCTTCGCAGGCAAATGCCTTAACTGCTTAGCCATCTCTCCAGCCCTGTTTTTTTTTTTTGTTTTTTTTTTCCGAGGTAGGGTCTCACTCTAGCTCAGGCTGACCTGGAATTCACTCTGTAGTCTCAGGGTGGCCTTGAACTCATGGTGATCCTTCTACCTCTGCCTCCGGAGTGCTGGGATTGAAGGCATGCGCCACCATGCCCAGCTCAGCCCTATTCTTTTTCTTTTTTTTTTTTTGTATTTAAATAGTGAAATGTTTAATGTAAACTTAAGATTTCCATCTTTACATAACTACCAAGGTAAGCTATGTTACCTAGGATGTGGCACTAATCTTTGTAGCCCTATTCTTGATTAAACAAAAATATTTTATTTTGTCTGGGCATGGTGGCACACACCTTTAATACCAGCACTCAGGAAGCAGAGGTAGGAGGATTGCCCTGAGTTTGAGGCCACCCTGAGACTCCATAGTGAACTCCAGGTCAGCCTGAGCTAGAGTGAGACCCTATCTTGAAAAACCAAAAAAAATATATATATATATTTTAGGCTGGAGAGAAGGCTTAGTGGTTAAGGTGCTTGCCTGCAAAGCTAAAGGACCCAGGTTTGGTTATCCAGGACCCAAGTAAGCCAGATGCACAATGTAGTACATGCTTTTGGAGTTTGTCTATAGCGGCTGGAGGCCCCGGTCACCCATTCTCTCTCTCTACCTCTTTCACTCTGTTTCTGTCTTTTTCTCTCAAATAAATAAGTCAGGGGCTGGAGAGATGGCTGAGAGGTTAAGCACTTGCCTGTGAAGCCTAAGGACCCTGGTTCAAGGCTCGATTCTCCAGGACCCACGTTCGCCAGATGCACAAGGGGGTGCATGCGTCTGGAGTTTGTTTGCAGTGGCTGGAAGCCCTGGCATACCCATTCTCTCTCTCTTTCTCTTTCTCTCTGTTGCTCTCAAATAAATAAATAAAAATAAACAAAAATAAATAAAATAAATAAGTCAAGATAAAATTTTCAGGCTGGAGAGATAGCTTAGCGATTAAGGCATTTGCCTGCAAAGCCAAAGAATTCTGGTTCAACTCTCCAGGACCCACGTTAGCCAGATGCACAAGGGGGCCCATGCATCTGGAGTTAGTTTGCAGTGGCTGGAGGCCCTGGCATGGCCATTCTCTCTTCTCTCTCTCTCTCTCTCTCTCTCTCTCTCTCTCTCTCTGCCTCTTTCTTTCCCTCAAATAAATAAAATAAATATATATTTTAAAAATATTTTATTTTGGGCTGGAGAGATGGCTTAGCGGTTAAATGCTTGTCTGTGAAGCCTAAGGACCCTGGTTCAAGGCTCAATTCCCCAGGACCCACGTTAGCCAGATGCACAAAGGGGCACATGCATCTGGAGTTCATTTGCAGTGGCTGGAGGCCCTGGCGTGCCCATCTTCTCTCTCTCTCTTTCTCTCTCTCTGTTTCTTTCTCTCTTTCTCTCTCTCCCTCTCTCTCTGTCACTCTCAAATAAATAAATAAAAATGAACAAACAATTAAAAAAAACATTTTATTTTTATGTATTTATGTTTGTGTGTGAGAGAGAGAAAGAAAGAGAGAGAGAAAGAGAGAGAATGGGTATGTGAGGGCGTCTAGACACTGCAAACAAAGTCCAGATGCATGAACCATCATGTGCATTTGGCTTACATGAAGACTGGGGAATTGAACCTGGTTCCTTAGGCTTTGCAGGCAAGTGCTTTAACCGCTAAGCTATCTCTTTTGCCTGTTTCTTGATTATTTTTTAAACCCAACCTTTCCCCTAGTTTTTTATCAATACAAACAATTTCCCCTTTGCATAATTCACATCAGTCCAGAGAAATTCTCCCGGTAAGGAGCCCTGTTGCGTAGAGTGTGGAAGGAGACAGTCTTAGTTACAGGGAGACATAGCTATTTAGGTCAGGGACTATTATGTTCAGGCAGTGGATAAGAAGTGGGTGGTTAACAGGTCACACAGATGCTCTGATCTCTTTGAAGGGACATTGTGGTGGGGCCATGGTGTTTGGTACGGCTATGGTAAAAACAGGGAGAATTTAGCTGCGCCATTACCTTTGCAGGGCGGAAAAGATCGGGCTCAATTTTGAAGCAAAAGCTAATTAAATAAGGACGACACGGCAGAGGACATTGCGTCATCACCCAGCCTGGCCTCTGGGCCTCCAGAGATAAGAGCTTTGTGCCCAGGGTGCTGCTTCTGTGATAATTGTACTGTGCCTGGAAAACGAGTTGTTCTATGTTAATGAGTCATGTTTCATCATTTCCGGAAGGGACTGTTGTTAACATGAAATCTTTTCATAAAAACGGTTTGTTTGGTGGAGTCTTTGTGTTTGGCTTTTGCACCAAAACAATTTCTCAACGATGATTCACTTTCAGCCGACATGTCTGTCATCGACACAGCTAATGTGGTGTGACGGTGCTTGGTGCCCTCCTTCCTCCTCCCTCACTCGAAAAAGCCAGAGGGTGGTTTGGGAGAAGGTCTCTGGAGTCCTGGGGACTCCTGTCCATGCAGAGTTCCCCCCTAGGGAACTGGTAGAGACTGGAAGATCTTCCTGGGTGGAGCGTATAGGAAGCCCAGACACTGAAGATGCATCGTTCATTGCATTTTTCCAAACATTTTAATTTATTTATTTGTAAGCAGAGAGATATAGAGAAAAGAATGAGAGAGAGAGAGAGAGAGAGAGAGAGAGAGAGAGAGAGAGAGAGCGAGAGCGGGAGAATGGGCTCACTAGGGCCTCCTGCTACTGCAAAGAACTCCAGACGCATGTGGCTCTCTGTGGGTACTGGGGAACAAACCAGGGTTATTAGGCTTTGCAGGTAAGCAACTTAACTGCTGGGTCCTCCAACCCCATTTTCTTTTTTTTTTTTTTGGTTTTTCGAGGTAGGGTCTCACTCTAGCTCAGGCTGACCTGGAATTCACTATGTAGTCTCAGGGTGGCCTCGAACTCACAGCAATCCTCCTACCTCTACTTCCTGAGTGCTGGGATTAAAGGCGTACACCACCACACCCGGTTCCAACCCCATTTTAAAATTTGTATTTTTTTTAAATTACTTTAATTTAACTTATTTATTTGAGAGAGGAAGAGAGAGAGAGAGAGAGAGAGAGAGAGAGAATGGGCCATCTCTCTAGCACCAGTCCCAGCCTCATTTTTTTTTGTTTTGTTTTGCATTTTCGATGATCTTTGTAATTGTATTAATAGTTTCTACTAGCTGAATGGTGATCAGTTCCTGATGGTTCCATGTAAGCTTTGCTGGGCTGGGGAAGATAGCCCAGTGGGTAATTTCAAGCAGCTCATGTAAAACAGTTCCATATATTACATATATATTTTTTAAACCACTTCCTGCACTTGAAACTCCAGTGTAGAGATTTTGATTGGTATCACTTTATTTGTTTGTGAGATTGAGAGAGAGAGAGAGAGAGAGAGAGAGAGAGAGAGAGAGAGAGAGAGAGAATGTGCGAAAGAGGGAAAATGGGCCTTAACCATTGAGCTATCTCTCAAGCCCCCTGATGTTACTAATTTTGTCTTCCTTTATTATGCCAGTAGCCTAGATAAAGGCTTATTTATTTCAATTATCTTTGCAAGGAACCACTGGCTTCATTGATTTTTTTGCTATTGATTTTCTGCTTTCAATATCAAGTTTTTCTGCTGTAATTTAGACTTCTATTCTGCTTACTTTGGATTTAATTTATCTGTTGTTGCTAGGTTCCTGACTGAAATCTTGCTCTTCCAAGAATCACTCTTGCTGTATCCACCAGATTCTGATAGCCTGTTTTTTTTTAATGAATTTATTTTCATTTATTTATTTATTAGAGACAGAGAGAAGGAGAGAGAGTGAGAATGGGCATGTCAGGGCCTCTAGCCACTGCAAGCAAACTCCAAACCATGTGCCACCTTGTGCATCTGGCTTACGTGGGACCTGGGGAATCAAACCTGAGTCTTTAGGCTTTGCAGGCAAGCTCCTTAACCACCAAGCCATCATTGCAGCCCATCACCCACCCCCCTTTTATTTGTTTTTTCAAGGTAGGGTCTCACTGTAGCTCAGGCTGACTTGGAATTTGCTCTGTAGTCTCAGGGTGGCCTCAAACTCATGGCGATCCTCCTACCTGTGCCTCCTGAGTGCTGGGATTAAAGGTGTGCGCCACCGCGCCTGGCTTCCCCTCCCCCCCTTTTTAAAGGCTGTGTTTTTATTTTCACTCTGTTTAAAATATCTTTAACTTTCTCTTGGCATTTCCTCTTTGACACGTTTTATGTAGGAGTGTGTTTTTTGATCTCCTTGTATTTGGGGATTTTTTTTTTTCCCCGTTACTTTCTATTACTAATTTCTAGTTGAATTTCATCGTAGCATGAGAGCAAACATTGTCTGACTTCAATTCTTCCCGATAGTGGCAGTGTGGCGTTTTTGCCCGGAATGTCATCTGCCTTGGTGACTGTCTCATAGCAGCTTGAGGAGAAGGTACATTCTGCCGCCAATATATCCAGTTGGTTGATGGTGCGATTGAGATCATCTGTGTCCTTCCTAGCTTTCTGTTTATTCCTTTTCTTTTCTTTTAAGTTTAATTTAATTTTGTTTTTGTTTTTTGAGGTAGGGTCTCACTGTAGCTCAGGCTGACCTGGAACTCACTATGTAGTCTCAGGGTGGCCTTGAACTCATGGCGATCCTCTTACCTCTGCCTCTGAGTGCTGGGGTTAAAGGCGTGTGCCACCACACCTGGTTGTTTATTTCCTTTTTAAAATCTTTATTTGTTTAATTTGAGAGAGAGAGAGACAGAGAGAACGAGAGACAAGAGAATGGGCATGCCAGGGCCTCCAGCAACCTCTCTTTCCATTATTCTTATTTTCCAAGGAAGGAACAGAGGCTCAGAGAGATTGTATGTCTTTTTAGAGGCGAAAGTTCCTGGTTTATAATGTGGTGGTTTTGTGGGTCCTCATAAAAATGCTAAGCTAGGGCTGGAGAGATGGCTAAGCAGTTAAGGCATTTGCCTGCAAAACCAAAGAACCCAGGTTTGATTCCCCAGGACCCACATAAGCCAGATGCACAAGGTGGTGCATACGTCGAGAGTTTGAGGCCCTGGCATGCCCGTTCTCTCTCTGTCTGTCTGCCTCTTTCTCTCTCCCTCTCTCAAATAAATAAATAAAAATTAGGCCTGGGGAAATGGCTCAGTGGTTAAGCGCTTGGCTGTGAAGCCTAAGGACCCTGGTTCGAAGCTCGATTCCCCAGGACCCGCATTAGCCAGATGCACAAGGGGGGTACATGTGTCTGGAGTTCCTTTGCAGTGGCTGGAGGCCCTGGCGTGGCCATTCTCTCTCTTTATATGCCTCTTTCTCTGTCGCTGTCAAATAAATAATTTTTTTTTTTTTGGTTTTTCGAGGTAGGGTCTCACTCTAGCACAGGCTGACCTAGAATTCACTATGGAGTCTCAGGGTGGCCTCGAACTCATGGCAATCCTCTTACCTCTGCCTCCTGAGTGCTGGGATTAAAGGCGTGCGCCACCATGCCCGGCTTCTCAAATAAATAAATTTATATAAAACAATAAAAAATTTTTTTAGATGCTAAGGTAGATGCCATTTTAGGGAGAACTAACTATAGCCAGATTCTGTTCCTTAACACATCTCTTGGCCTAACGAGCGTCATTATGAATTCAGGAGATAGCTCCATAATTCCAGTGCAGTCTCCTTTGAAACTCTGAATTGTCCTTCGACTTATTTTCGCCTCTCTCCATAAGGAAGCCTGTTCACCAAGCCATCAGTCTACTTGCTCTTTGAAAGGCAGAGCCTGTGACCGGCCGGTGCCTCTGAAGCCCCTCCTTTCCCAATGGCAAACATACCATCACGACGTGGCATTCAGTCAGCAATTTGGAGGAAATCGAAATGCAGCTGGAAATGAGGAGGGTGGGTGACCCTGAGCCTGTCTGTAGGGACAGATCTCACCCACATGATCTTTACCTCAGAAGTTCCACTTCTGAGCCCTAATCAGGGCTGCTTTCTGGGAACTTAGTAACAGAAAGGGGTGTTCTTCCTAGGTGTTAACTCACTGAAATGTAAAGCTTTTTGAGTACTTTTAGTGGTACAAAGAAAAAAAGAAAAAGGTGGGGTGTGCTGGAGAGATGGCTTAGCAGTTAAGGCGCTTGCCTGTGCAGCCTAAGGACCCATGTTCGACTCTCCAGATCCCATGTAAGCCAGTTGCCAAAGGTGAGGCAAGCGCAAGGCCGCACATGCCCACTAGGTGGCGCAAGCACCTGGAGTCCAATTGCAGTGGCTGAGACCCTGGTGCACCAATTCTCTCTCTCTCTAAAAAAAAAGTAAATAAATAAAAAACAAATCTAACCAGCAAAAAAAAAAAAACAAAACACAAATCTAGGCAACAACCTCTGCTCTGGCTACATTTTCCTTTGAAATACACATACATCTATACTGTGCACTGCCTCTCAGTTCAGTATTTATTTGAGTAGGGGTCACTATCAAAAATTTGTGGGTTGATCATGGAAACCTGTCAGCAGAGAGCAAAGGGGCTGTATGGATCCGATGACCGACTCCTTACCTCAGCCTTCCCTCCTCAGATATACGATCAAAATCAGATGAAGCAGAAGAAACTAGAACCCATCCACATCTTTTTTCTTCCGTTTTTTTTTTTTTTTTTTTTTTTTAGGTAGGGCTTCCCTGTATGGAGTCACTCTGTAGTCTCAGGGTGGCCTCAAACTCACGGCGATCCTCCTACCTCTGTCTCCCAAGTGCTGGGATTAAAAGGGTGTGCCCCACCCCCAGCTTTAGTTCCATTTTTAATCTTTTGGACACAACCCACCTGTTGGGCATCTTTTTTTTTCCTCCTGAGCTTCTATCATGTGGTAGAAATAGAAGAGAAAATGGAAATGAGTATCAGTTTCATGCATCTCCTAATACAATCTCCCAGATACAAATATTTAGATGTTTACAATGGTTATTTTGAAAAGGATGGCCCCCCTTTTGATAGAGCTACAACGCCGGTGGTTATATTTGAACCTGAAAACATACAAATGAGATTTCTTTCTTGCTTTCCTCTTACAGTACTGAGGTTTATGTATGCCAGGCAAGTGCACCACCACTAAGATGCTTCTAAGGTTATTTTTCAAAGACATAGAGACTCTCCACATTGTGTTTGATAAGCTATTCTAAGTTCTAAAAAAAAGACAAGCAAAATATATGTTGAGAGTTTATTAATGTTGATTATTTCAGCTGATACGAATATAAATTCATCCAAATTAGACTTTTTTTTTTTTTTGAGGCAGGCTCTTGCTTTAGTCCAGGCTGACCTGTAATTCACCATGTAGTCTCAGGTTGGCCTTGAGCTCATGGAAATCCTCCTACCTTGGCCTCCCATGTGCTGGGATTAAAGGGGTGCGCCACCATTCCTGGTGACTTTTTCTTTATTTAAAAATAGCTTATTTATTTATTTGAGGGTCAGGGAGGGAGGAAGACCCAGAGAGAGTGGTATGGGTGCACCAGTGCCTTCTGCCAGTACAGATGAACTCCAGACACGTGCACCACTTTGTGCATTTGGCTTTATGTGGGTGCTGGGAATCAAACCCAGGCCCTCAGGCTTTGTAAGCAGTGCCTTTAACCACTGAGCCATGTCTCCATGCCCAAATTAGATTTTTTTGGTATTTTCTTTTTCTTTTTTTTTTAAAAAATATTTTATTTATTGATGAGAGAGAGAGAGAGGGAGAAAGAATGGGTGTGCCAAGGCTTCTAGCTACTGCAAGTGAACTCTAGATGCATGTGCCACTTTGTGCATCTGG
The DNA here is from genome assembly GCF_020740685.1 of Jaculus jaculus. Taxonomy (NCBI): domain Eukaryota; kingdom Metazoa; phylum Chordata; class Mammalia; order Rodentia; family Dipodidae; genus Jaculus; species Jaculus jaculus. Next base: position 20,712,509 of record NC_059121.1, on the reverse strand, counting down.
CTTACGTGGGTACTTGGGACCTGAACCTGTGTCCTTTGGCCTTACAGACACACGCCTTAACCACTAAGCAATCTCTCTATCCCCAAATTAGATTTTATTTTAAAAATATTTTTATTTTTATTTATTTATTTGAGAGAGGGAAGAGGGAGAGAAAGAGAGACAGAGAGAGAGAGAAGAGAGAGAAAGAAAGATAATAGGTGTGCCAGGGCTTCCAGATACTGCAAATGAATTCCAGATGCATGTGTCATCTGGTACATCTGGCTTACGTGGGTCCTGGGGAATTGAAAAATGGTCCTTTGGCCTTGCAGACAAGCACCTTAACCACTAAGCAATCTCTCTAGCTCCAAATTAGACTTTTGTTTTCTTTTTCTTTTTTGAGGTAAGGTCTCAATCTAGCTCAGGCTGACCTGGAAATCACTCTGTAGTCTCAGGGTGGCCTTGAACTCATGGCAGTCCTACCTCTGCCTCCCAAGTGCTGGGATTAAAGGCATGTGCCACCAAACCCGGTGAAACTTTTTTTTTTTTTAATGATAATTTTTCTACAACCTGTGTAGTTATCAGTAGATTGGGACCACTTCTGCTCTGTTTGACACCAAGTGATACCACAACTTCTAGAGGGGGCCCCCATCATAAATTGTTAGAGTTAGGGCATGTGATGAGAACGGGTAAGCTGCTTGCTAATGATTCCCCTTGGGGAGCTGTGCCTCCTCCGACATTCCTTGGCAATGGCTGGCCGTGGCATTGCCTCTTTAGTACACACTAGTGTGCAGAGCAGTTCAAAGTCTCACAAGCTTTGAAAAATTTCACCTCATAGTCACTGGAAGCCTTGACTTTAATATTTTCAACAGCTTCAGGATACGATCATATTCATGTTATGTCATTTCCATTTAAAAAATGCGTTCAGGGGCTGGAGAGATGGCCTAGCGGTTAAGCGCTTGCCTGTGAAGCCTAAGGACCCCGGTTCGAGGCTCGATTCCCCAGGACCCACGTTAGCCAGATGCACAAGGGGGCACATGCATCTGGAGTTCGTTTGCAGTGGCTGGAAGCCCTGGCATGTCCATTCTCTCTCTCTCTCCCCCTCTTTCTCTGTCTGTCACTCTCAAATAAATAAATAATAAACAAATTTTTTTTAAAAAAAAATGCGTTCAGGCAGGGGAATATTTTTTTTTTTTTGGCCAAAATAACATTTAAGCAATGGAGAGATATCAATTTTAGGGAAAGATATTATAAAACTCGACAGTAAGGGCATACAATCTTTTCAATTTAATTTAGGCCACATGTATTGTGGAAGAGAAAAGAATTTCACATCATAAAGGAAAATAAATGGAACTCTAAGAATAGCGTCTTTTCTGCACCAGACAGTTCATTGGCTGTTCTTAGAACATACTCGATCTTTGGTGTTTGTCCAAGGTCTGGGCCAAAGTGAATATTGGTGGAGACCATTTTGTTACAACAAATGGACAGCTTCCTGCGAGCCTTCACTTTAGTGCAACAGATGTTTGTTAAACATGCTGCATGCAGGGTGGTGGTACAATTGAGAGACACAATTCATGTTTTAATTCTCTCTGAGTTAAAAAATGCTACAAGAATATAGGCATAGTAATAGTACAATCGGGCTGGAGGGATGGCTTAGCGGTTAAGGCATTTGCCTGCAAAGCCAAAGGACCCAGGTTCGATTCCCCAGGACCCACGTTAGCCAGATGATGAAGATGGCACATGTGTCTGGAGTTCGTTTGCAGTGGCTGGAGGCCCTGGTGCACCCATTCTCTCTCCCCCTCTTTCCCTGTCAAATAAATAAATAAATAAAATTAAAAAAATAATAGTACAATCCAGAGATTAAGTCCAGCAGCAAGGCCTATTTATTACAAGGTGGGGAACACTGAACTTCTTTCTATAGCTACAAGGGAGAAAAAGAAGACATGGTTTTGCCTTCAAGGAGCTTACAGTCTGGGAAGAGGAGAGGGGAAAAGAAGGGTAGGGAAACAGAGAGAGAAAAAGAGAGATTGATTAAATATGTAAAGTGACATAATTGCAAGCTTTGATGAGTGCTATAATTCCATACTCAGTGCACCACGTTAAGTTCCACAGGGTGACTTAGTCTGAGAACCTGTCTCCTTGTGGAAATGGAGTTAAGCTGGCATGAAGGATGACACCCTGGTCACAAATCCCAGGGCTTGCAGATGATTATATTTGAAGAAATGCAACATGGGTAGATACTTTCACAGTTACAGAGCGAGTAGGGAATCACCATGAAGGTGCGTTGGGTCCTCAGGGCTGGAAGCATGGGTTCATCTCCTCCTGAGGGGCAAAGTGGGTAAGAGAGCAGTTTCTAGACCCAGAGGGACAAAGGCCAGCACAGGAGCTGTGACCATCAACCTGAAGTGACCTCATAGAGGAGAAGCTTAGGACGTGAATACTATGGTCTTCCTAGCTGCTAGCCTTCAGGGAAGGGATATAGGTGGTGGCTATGGGAGACTGGCCCACATGGCTAGCTCCTTTAATTTTTTTTTGTTTTTCCAGATAAGGTCTCTCTGTAGCCCAGGCTGACCTGGAATTCACTGGGTAATCTCAGGATGGCCTCGAACTCATGGTGATCCTCCTACCACTGCCTCCGAGTGCTGGGATTAAAGGCGTGTGCCACCATGCCCGGCATGGCTAGCTTCTTGACTATGGCCATTCCTAATCACTTAGGGGGAATGTTCTTGAAAATATTATCCTTTCAAATAAACAAAATGTTACTCAATGTCTGTTAAAATCTGTAGTTCATAATTTAAGATTTTTGCTTTGTTTTGCTTTTTGTGGCAGGGTCTTGCTTTAGTCTGGGCTGATCTGGAATTCACTAGATAGTCTTAGCCTGGCCTTCAACTCACAGTGATCCTCCTATTCCTGCCCCCTGAGTGCTGAAATTAAAGGCGCATGCCACCATGCCTGGCTCAATTTAAGATTTTAAATGTGACTTTTTTATAGAATAAAAATTATTGAGGGTAAATATGAAAGGACTTAGAGTATATTATCACAAATTAGGAGTATATATCCTGATAAATATTTTAACTTAAAAATATTTTAGAGTTGGAGGAATGGCTTAGCACTTAGGAGCCTGCCTGCAAAGCCAAGGGTCCCAGGTTCGATTCCCCGGTACCCATGTAAGCCAGATGTACAAGGTGGTGCATGCATCTGGAGTTTGTTTGCAGTGGCTAAAGGCTCTGGCATGCCCCTTCTCTCTCTCTGTAAAATAAATAAATATTAGCAAATATTTATTTATTTGAGAGAGAAAGAGGGAGGGAGAGAGAGAGAGAGAGAGAGAGAGAGAGAGAGAAAGAGAGAATGGCTATACCAGGGCCTCTAGCCACTGCAAATGAACTCTGGACACATGTGTTACCTTGTGCATCTGGCTTACGTAGGTACTGGGGAATTGAACCTGGGTCCTTAGTCTTTGCAGGCAAGCACCTTAACCGCTGAGCTGTCTCTCCAGCCCAAGTATTTTAACTTTCTAAAGAACTATACTATTTCTTCTAGTCTATAAGTTACTATTTTAGTAGCCAATAAAATTTTGAGTAATTGAATATGTAAGACAACAAAAAGACAAATAATTGAACAAAGGAAACCATAACTTACAGCAACACTACATAGGTGATTCATTTTATATCAGATGTATTGGAATGATGAACTAAAATAATGCGTCATACTTGCACGTCTACAAAAAATGAAGAGGAAACTTAAAGAAAAAGTAGCTGCATGGCTGGAGAGATGGCTTGGTGGTTAAGGCACTTGCCTGCAGAGCCAAAGGAACCAGGTTCAATTCCCCAGGACCTATGTAAGCCAAGACACACGAGGTGACCCATGTGCCTGGAGTTTGTTGGCAACAGCTTAGAGGCTCTGGCATGCCCATTTCTCTCTCTTTCAAATAAAAGTAAATAAATGAATAAAATAGCTGCAACTTTCTTGAACAAGAGCTTTATTCTTCAAGACGTGGTTGTGACAACCTAACTTCACTGAGGTTAAGCACAGAAAGGGATTTTGCTCACAGAAAACACAGAAGTGGTGACCAGAGCATTTTACTCGCTGCACATGACGGTGACAGATAAGAAGTCAGAAAATTTGAGGTTAGCACGCCTCTCTTCCCCCAGGGGAGTAGCTGCTTATCAGAGGAGTCAGTGATGACTCCCCCAGCCCCCCCCAAATAATAAAATATTGGTTCTAGTCAGAGTCAACTTAACCTCTGCATGCACACTTGACATTTGTGGAAGATTAGTGAGTTTAAACGACTGTTGCATGTAAAGTATGAGTACCCTGCCAGACCCCAGGCAGACCTCCAGTGAAGATAGCTTTGCCGGAAGAGGAGGTGGGGGAAGTGGGGTCCTTGGGGGGAAAGGGAATGGGCTTAGTCACGTTCCTGTGGAGGCTGAGGTGTCCACGAGAGGCTTAGGAAGAAATATCTAGCAGGTAAGGGACGGGGATTTTGGGACATGGGGAGGTTTGGGAGATGCCATTGCTAGAAATCATGGGAGTTTTGTGTATTTTAAGGACTCTTCTGGTCAAAGCTCCTCAGAGCTATAGACCAGATTCTGGGCTGGGAAAGACTCAGTGGCAGCTGTGCTCTGGGGTTGGGTTGGAGCTAATGCTGCCCTTGGGACTCTGGTGCCAACGTAGGGTTCTGTTCTTCTATTGTTCTCTGAGGGAGATTCTTGCCTAAAGCTTGGCTTGTTCTTTTTCTCCGTGCTATTTTCATCCATTTGTTGGTGTGGGTTTTTCTAAGCTCTCACTTCATTTATTTCAAGACAGTGCTTTAAAAAAAAAAAAAAAAAAACCTAGTCCACAGTTCATGCCAGCGTTGATTCTAAGCCATGTGAGGTCAGAAGAGTGCACCTTACAAAAAGCTGTAAGGGGCTGGAGAGATGGCTTAGTGGTTAAGTGCTTGCCTGTGAAGCCTAAGGACCCCGGTTCGAGGCTCGGTTCCCCAGGTCCCACGTTAGCCAGATGCACAAGGGGGCGCATGCGTCTGGAGTTCGTTTGCAGAGGCTGGAAGCCCTGGCGCGCCCATTCTCTCTCTCTCCCTCTATCTGTCTTTCTCTCTGTGTCTGTCGTTCTCAAATAAATAAATAAATAAAAATTAAAAAAAAAAGCTGTAAGGCACATCTGACCAGTTCCTTATGCGATCACATGTGGGATCTACTCAAGGGCAGACTTCTTTTGAGGCAGGGTCCCACTCTAGCTCAGGCTGACCTGGAATTCATTCTGTAGTCTCAGGGTGGCCTCAAACTCACAGCAATTCTCCTATCTCTGCCTCCCTAGTGCTGGGATTAAAGGCATGCACCACCATGCCCAGTTTTTTTTTTTTTTTTTTTTTTTTTTTTTTTGGTGGGGAAGGGTAAGGACAGAGGAATCTATAACTTCCCCTAACAGTTATAGAGAGAATCCAGGGCAGAGATACAACAATGGAGAAAAAAATATGTATATTATGTTTAGGATGTCACCTATTGATTCGGAAGAATGCTTGCATGCTCTTAAGGTCTTAAGCAGCTTTCAGTTCAGTGTAAGGCTTAATGAGTGTGATATAGTAGTGACAATTACCACGCAGAATGAGGTGTGTTTAGGGGATGTAGAAGACATTTATTCCTAAAAGGGACCAATGAAGTCAAAGTAAATTAATAACAGGATAAGCCTATTATTCATTCATTCATTCATAAACTAACCAGGCATTGTGGCATACGCCTTTAAACCCAGCTCTCGGGTGGCAGAGGTAGGAAGATCGCTGTGAGTTCAAGGCCAGCCTGAGACTAATAGTGAATTTCAGGTCAGCCTGGGCCAGAGTGAGACCCTACCTTGAAAAACCAAAACAACAGTAATAATAATTAATTCAACTATTTGATTTTTCTGGTGCTGGAGACGGGACTCACAGATTTTCACAAGGGTGGCAAGTGCTATGCCACTGAGCGACGTAAACCACAGAATTAAATGTTTCCAACCACACAAGCTTTTCATCTCACAATTCTTTTTGGTTTGTTGTTTACTTTTTATTATGTATTTGCAAGAGAGAGAAAGAGAGAGCGAGAGCGAGAGCGAGAGCGAGAGCGAGAGAGAGAGAGAGAGAGAGAGAGAGAGAGAGAGGAGTGGGCATATCAGGACCTCCAGCCACTGCAAACGAATTGCGGATGTATGCTTCACTTTGTGCATCCGGCTTTAAATGGGCACTGGGGACTTGAACCCGGGCCATCAAGACTTTGCAAGGAAAGCGCCTTTCACTGAGCCATTTCCCCAGCCCCATCATCTCACAGCTCCATGGACCGGGTGTAGAGGTTGGCTGCTCTTCTTTATTCAAAATGCAAGTATTGGTCGGGCCAGGCTAGCTTCCATCCTGGACGCTGTGGTGCGGCATCTGCTTCAGAGCTCTGTTTCAGGTCTTTGTAGGACTGAGGTCCTATTTTTTTTTTTAATTTTTTTTTTTTGTGGGACTGGGACATGGAAGTTCGTCTCAACCTCTTGAAGACTCCTGTGTTCCCTGAGCTGTGCCCCCCGGCTCACTTCCCCCATCTTCAAGGCCAGTGATGATGGGATGGGTCGTTCTCACACGATGAGTTCCTCTAACTTCTTCTTTTGTCTCATATCTTTCCGATAACCTCTCTTAGGGATATTCCTACCTTCACCTACCACTCTTAAGGGCTTATGCTATTATACTGGGCCTCTTTGGATAATCCGGAATGACCGCTCTACCTTAAAGTCTGTTTGTGGGTAACCTTAGATCAATTTTCAACACTCCTCCACAGTAGTATCTAGATTAGCCTTTGATGGACTAACCAGGGCTGGGATGCTTAGGAGACGTCTTTAGAATTCTGACTCCACACTGGATTCAGTGGGCTCACCAGAGATTTTTTTCCACAATAAGTCACTGATATATTCCTGAGAAGTTAGGAATTCTTGGGCTGGAGAGATGGCTCAGCAGTTAAGGTGCTTGCTTGTAAGCTCAGGTTTGATTCTCCAGTACCCACTTAAAGCCAGGTGCTCAGAGTGGCGCATGCATCTTGATTTTGTTTGCATCGGCAGGAGGCCCTGGCATTCCTCTACTCCCTGCTTGCAAATAAAAAAAAAAAAAAATCAAACAAAAAGAGTTAGGAATTCTTGGGCTGGAGAGATGGCTTAGCGGTTAAGCGCTTGCCTGTGAAGCCTAAGGACCCCAGTTCAAGGCTCAGTTCCCCAGGTCCCACGTTAGCCAGATGCACAAGGGGGCGCACGCGTCTGGAGTTTGTTTGCAGAGGCTGGAAGCCCTGGCGCCCCCATTCTCTCTCTCTCCCTCTGTCTTTCTCTCTGTGTCTGTCGCTCTCAAATAAATAAATAAATAAACAAACAAACAAACAAACAAAAAAAAGAGTTAGGAATTCTCTTAGAATTAAAAAAATGTTTGTTTATTTATTTGAGAGCAACAGACAGAGAGAAAGAGGGAGGGAGAGAGCGAGAGCGAGAGCGAGATCAAGCAAGTGCACCATGGCCTCCAGCCACTGCAAAAGAATTCCAGATGCATATGCCACCTTGTGCAGCTGGCTTACGTGGGTCCTGGGGAATCGACCCTTTAACCGGGGTCCTTAGGCGTCACAGTCAAGTGCTTAACCACTAAGCCATCTCTCCAGCCCTGAGTTAGGAATTCTCTATGAGTCCAGAGTTATAGGGACTGATCTATAATAGAACTGCAAAAGAGAGGAGGTAGAAAGGCAGAGAGAAGAGAGGGAGAAAGAGAGAGGAGAGAGAGAGAGAGGAAGAAAGAGAGGAGAGAGAGGAAAGAGAGGGGAAGAAAGAGAGAAGAGAGGAGAGAGAGAGAGAGAGAGAGGAGAGAGAGGGGAAGAGAGAGAAGAGAGAGAAAGAAAGGAGAGAGAAAGAGAGAGGGAGGAGAGAGAAAAAGAGAAGAGAGAGAAAAGAGAGAGGAGAGAGAGGAAAGAGAGAAAAGAGAGGAGAAGAAGACAGAAGGAGAGAGAGAGAGAGAGAGAGAATGAGAATAGCAGTGTCAGTGTCTCTTGTTGCTGCAAACTCCAGACATAGAGGCCTCGTTGTGAGTCTGGCTTTACGTGGATACTGGGGAACTGAATCTGGGCTGGCAGGCTTTGCGAGCAGGCACCTTCAACTGCTGAGTCCTCTACTCAGCCTGTGCTTTGAAGACCCCAGTGGCGGGGTGGACGCGGGCGAGAGTCGGCCTCTGGCGTAATGAGTAGCAACAAAGATGAGCCACTGGAAATCTTTCATTGGTTCTTACATACCGAATGGAAGTAGCAGGAGCTAATTGCCTCCCAAATTCACATGTTGCCCTGCAATTTCCAGCGTGTTTGCATGTGACTGCAGGGAGCTGAACCCTTTAGTGAAGTAATCAAGCTAAAATAGGGTTATTAGGGTGGCCTTCAGTCCAATGTGAGTATTGTTTAAAAATTTATTTATTTATATATTTGCAAGGAGAGAGAGAAAGGGCGCACCAGGGCCCAGTGCCACTGAAAATGAACTCCAGACTCATGCGCCGCTTTGTGCATCTGGCTTTATGTGGGTCCTGGGGAATCGAATCCCGGGCCTTTAGGCTCTGCAAGGAGGTGTGCTTTTAACCACAGAGCAGCTGCCTATCCAGTCCCTAACATGTACCTTTTATAATGGAAATGAGGACCGATGAAGCCAGGCGCAAGGAGAGAGGCCTGAGAAGACCCTGCTCCAGCTGGCCCTTGGACCTTGCACCTCCAGCTTCTAGAACTGTGAGAAACTAACTGTCTGTGTTTCAGTGAGCCAGTCCGTGGTGCTGTGGACGGCAGGCCCAAGCAGACCAGCCCAGGAGAAAGCTGAAGTTCCTGATCCAGGCTGCGGAAAGCATTCCTGGCTGTGCTGCTAGGAAGGAGGGCAGTATGGTCACAGCGGGCCGTCTCCCAGCGCTGGGACCACTCCTCTCTCTTTAGAACCCTGTGGCTCACACTACTGTGATTCTGGCAAGGATGGAAACATACCCAGTTTTTCAAATTAGTTAATTAATTAATTATTTTATTTATTTATTTTTATTTGAGACAGAGAGGGAGAGAGAGAGAGAGAGAGAGAGAGGACGTGCCAGACGCTAGCCACCGCAAATGAATTCCAGATGCATACGCCAGCTGCCAGCTCGTGCATCTGGCTTATGTGGGACCTGAAGAATTGAACCTGGGTCCTTGGGCTTCACAGGCAAGTGCCTTAACTGCTAAGCCATCTCTCAAGCCCTAAATTAGTTAATTAATTAATTTGCAAGCAAAACAAAGACAGAGGGGGAGGAGAGAAAGAGAGAGAGAGAGAGAGAGAGAGAGAGAGAGAGAGAATGGGCCTTCCAGAGCCTCTAGCCGTTGCAAAGGAACTCCAGACACATGTGCCACTTTGTGCATCTGGCTTTGCATGGGCACTGAGGGATCAAACTGGAGTTATTAGTCTTTGCAGGCAAGTGCCTTACCCCCAGAGCAACCTCTCCAGCCTCACATCCAGTTTTGGATTAAAAAAAAAAACACATCGAAATGGAAGATGAATTCATCTAAGGTCTTTTCTCCAAATTTCAAATCATTAGGGACTTTGCCATGGGCAAGTTGCTACTTCCCCCTGCCCCCCAGTCTAGAAAGTAAAGTGGCAGCTCTCCGAGCATCCTGTGGCTCTCAATTGTTAGCAGCTGTGGGGCACCAAGACCACTCGAAATACGAAGCATGAGAAACATGACCACACAATGCTGACGTTCAAGTTCTGTCTTGTCTTTCCGGGCAGCAGAGAACTTACTTTCAAGGCTGTGGTACTCCCATGGCTATATTTGGTTTACTTGCATATTTGAGTTCAAGAGGAAGATTTTGCAATAACTTTTTTTTTCGGGGGCGGGGGGGAGGGACCTTATCAAAGTTCAACTGAGGAGATCTCAAAGATTGACTATTAATTTACTTTTTATTTTTAGCTACACTTCACTCTAGGAAATAATATTTTCCTCCATGTTTGAGTGGGACTATAGAAACAGAATTGAGCTATGAAAGCATGCTCCTCAGAGCAGGGCACACCTCTGTTGGGGGGGATGGCCACACTTCAAGTGTGGAATGCAGAATGGACCTGTCACAGCGGATGCCAGTTGTTGCACAGCGTATTCAATTTCTTGAAGTCAGATGGCTTGTGTGAGAATACTGAATTCTCATGTCCGGTAAATACTTGTATGCACACCCTTAAAATGTGTGGAGTCAACAGAATGATTTTTAACTTCCTGTATATTAAGCTAATTTTGAATGTGTATATACTTGAGGAGTTAAAACAAAACAAAACAAAACAAAAAACACCAAGGTAAAACTATGAGGCTCAGTTTGAATTTGCCTTCCTTAGGCTACACTTGAGCGAATATCAGAGCTTCCAGTATGGGATCTCAAAATGAAGCCAGAATCCTTGCTTGGGCTGAACGTCCATTAGCTTTAGTCAGAATGTGAGGATACCTTTTGAGATACTTTTAAAATTATGGGGCTGGAGAGATGGCTCAGTGGTTAAGGAGCTTGCCTGCAAAGCCTAAGGACCCAGGTTCGATTCCCCAGCACCCACGTGAGCCAGATGCTGATGGTGGCGCATGTGTCTGGAGTTCATTTGCAGTGAGTGGCTAGAAGTCCTGGCATGCCCGTTCTATTCTCTCTGTCTGTCTGTCTCTTTCTCTCTCTCAGAAAAGTAAGTAAATCGAATATTAAAAAACTGTGAACTTCACTATATGAACAAATCGTGAGGTGGTCCCCTTCCTCTCATGTTGTCATCTCATATCCCCTTTTCTCTGGCCCCATCCCACCGAGGGTCTTCCTCAGTGGGGCTATTGTTTGAATGCATCAGTCATTCTCAGGGGTAGAGCTGAAAACTGCCTCAGGATTCTCCTTCCCATCCTGTGGCTCTTACACTCATTCCACTCTCCTCCTTCTGTGATGTTTCCTGAGCCTTGGCAAGTGTGTTATAAGTCCACTTCGGTGTTGCGCTCTCTGCAGCCCCTGGGCTTCTGCCTTGATGGGTCTTGAGTGTCCTCAGTGTCTATCACCACCTCCCCAGAGCCGGTTGTCAGGCAAGCAGTGAGAGCAGCCTTCAGGTTTAAATCTCTGAATCCTCTACACCGTCTCTGGGGCCCTGGCACATGGGCTGTAGGTGGCTCATCCCATGCGGGATAGGTTAGCTATCCTTTCTTGGTGCTGTCCTGTTTTCACTGATATCTGAAACCAGCAAACAACAACAAAACAGATTGTCCAAACAAGAGTGAAAACAGCATGGGTTAAAGGGTAAGCATAGTTGATACATCTGACTAAGGTTTAATATATAGAATTTACAAAGAACTCAAAAAACTAAGGAATAAAAAGTCAAGCACCCCATTCAAAAAATGGGGCAGGGAACTGAAAGAAGAGTTCTCAAAGAAAGAAATTCAAATGGCCAATAAATATCTGAAGAATTGCTCATTATCCCTAGCAACTTCTTCTTCTTCTTCTTTTTTTTTTTTTTTCCTCTTTTTGGAGATAGGGTCTCACTTTAGCCCAGACTGACCTGAATGAAATTCACTATATAGTCTCAGGGTGGCCTTGAACTCACAACGATCCTCCTACCTCTTGCCTCCCGAGTGCTGGGATTAAAGGCATGTGCCATCATGCCTGACTGTCCCTAGCAATTTTTGAGATCTAAGATATCCTACCTATATCAATTTCTTAGAAGAATTTATATATATAAAAAGATTTTCCAGATGATGTTGTGGTTTGACTGTGAAATGTCCCCCATAAACTTATGTGTTTGAACAGTTAGTTCCCGGCTAGTGGAGCTGTTTGGGGAAGAGAAGGAACCTTTAGGAGGCGGAGCCTTGCTGGAGGAAGTGGGTTGCTGGGGGCAGGTCTTGAGGTTTTATGGCCAGGCCTCACTTGCTATTCGCTCTTTGGTTCCTGACTGTGGATTCAATGTGATCGCTCCTACAGTGGTTTAAATGTGTGGTCTCATAGACTCAGGCTTGAATGTTGAGTCTCCAGTGGGCCCAGCCCTACTGGGAAAGCGGTGGGGGTCACCTGGGGAGGGGGGGGGGTCCAGCTTTAAGGTGTGTTTGGGGGCGGTCTCGAGTCTAGCCCTGAGGTGTGTGGAGAGCAGATGGAGCTCTGTTTTTGTTTTGTGCTTGTTGGCTGGTTGGTGACGCCTCTGCACTTGGATTTATGGAAATGAGCCAGTTTCTTCCATCATTGATGGTGCGGCCCTGATGTCTGTAAGCCTGAAATAAACCGTTTTCTTCTGTGAGTTGCTTTTGGTCAAGTGTTTGTCCAGCAATGCGAAGCTGACTGCAGCGACGTCTTACCTGCTATGGTGGACGGAGTCCCTGAAGCTGTCAGTTGAAGCAAAACCCTCCTTCTCCTTAAACTCCTTCTTATCAGGTGTTTGGTCATAGTTATGGGAAAAGTAAATAATACAGATGATATATATATATATATATATATATATACACACACACATATAGTTATGGAAAAAGTAAATGTAAATAATATAGATTTCATATATATATGTTACAAATTTGGGAGTTCTCAATGGACCTAAGTATATAATTCATCATTTATCTTTTGGTATGATTATAAACATCTCAAATGTGTTATTTTTTTGTCAAAATTTAATTTTGGCTTGAGAGATGGCTTAGTGGTTAAGCGCTTGCCTGTGAAGCCTAAGGACCCTTGGTTGAGGCTCGATTCCCCAGGACCCACGTTAGCCAGATGCACAAGGGGGCGCACGCGTCTGGAGTTCGTTTGCAGTGGCTGGAGGCCCTGGCGCGCCCATTCTCTCTCTCTCTCTCTCTGCCTCTTTCTCTCTCTGTCTGTTGCTCTCAAATACATAAATAAAAATAAGCAAAAAAAATTAATTGGGTTTCACTTATTTGAACAGAAATTTAAAGGCAAGCTGTGATTTTTTTAAATTTTAGGGAATTAGAAAGACACATTAAAATTAAAAAAAATCGCGGTTAAGTAAGAATTTAGGGTAATTAGGGGCAAATCCTAAGTGCAGGAAAATGAAGGCAAATTAGCCATTTGCTGTAGCAACAGAAATGCAAATAGAAAATGAAAAGCTTTCCCGTTCCTTCCAGGACCACTGCGAGCCATGTGGTCTGCAGGAGCTCAGGTCTGAACAGAGGACTTTTATTTGAGCATCCAGGCTGCATTGGCACTAGCTGGGGTCCCCAAAGGGCCTGAATAAACAGGAGGTTGCCACTTGTGCTCCGGAGGGCCACGGGTACATTGCGGGAGGCTTTGGAGGACATGCAGGCAAGGAACTAATTAATATACCAAGCGGGGTGTGTGTGGGGGGGCTGGGGAAGACGCCCCGCGGTTAAAGTGCTCTCTTTGCAAGCCTGCTGACCCCGGCTCAGTCCCCAGCTGCCTGCATAAAAGTGGGTGTGTGATAGCACACTCACTTGTAATCCCAATGTGCCCGTGCAATGGGAGGAGGAGGAGGCGCTAAGAGAATCCCAAAGCTCACAGGTTTTCTCACAGGCAAACAAGAGACCCTGTCCCAAACCAGGCACTAGGAAACCAACAGTCTGAGGTTAACCTTTGACTTCCGCATGAGCATCACCCCCACCCCTGCAAGCAATATAAACCAAATTACAAACAAAAGCAGAGGGAAGATGTGCTCCACTGAGTGAAGAACTTGTTGGTGAGAAACAGAGGAACGAGTCAGTGATGGGTTTTTGGTTAAAGCAATTGAGGAAATGTCTGTGGGGGAGGCGCCGTTGTCAGGGCCTTGAACATCAAGTGAAGAATAAATATAGGTAAACTGACATGCCAGGGGTTGAACGTGGTAAACATTGTCAGCTCTTAAAGATCTCTCATCATTTTATTTATGTTTTATTTTATTTTATTTTTTTTTTGAGGTAGGGTTTCACTCTAGCCTAGGCTGACCTGCAATTCACTATGTTGTCTCAGGGTGGCCTCGAACTCACGGCGATCCTCCTACCTCTGCCATCCGAGTGCTGGGATTAAAGGCGTGCGCCACCACGCTTGGCTATTTTATTTTTTAATTTTAATTTTTGTTGTTTTGATCTTGTCATTTATTTGAGAGACAGACAGACAGAAAGAAAGAGGCAGATACAGAAGGAGAGAGAGAGTGTATGGTCACGCCAGGGCTTCTGGCCACAGCAAACAAACTTCAGATGTATGTGCCACTTTGTGCATCTGGCCTATCAGCTCCCCAAGGTTCTGAAGTCTCCGTGCAGGCAACCTAGAAGGCCAGTGGCAGGAGCCAGAATGAGTTACAGTCAGGTCTGGGACAGAATTCAATGCTCTCGCAATCTAATTATTATCATCTCATTATTATCTTTCAGGAAATAGATGCCGGTTGCTCCTATGACAACAGAAGCCTTAAGGCTAAGAAAGCCTTCCGCAGCTTGACGTGTTTTAGCCAGCTCTGCGCTGAGCCATCTTGCTGAGGGCGGAAGGCGGGAGCCAGGGCCAAATGTAGCCTCCTTGGCAGGAATTGTTAAGTCCTGGGTTGTCGGTTTCCATAGCTCTTCAAAAGAATTTCATCTTGTGCCTCTCGCTGACCTTTCAGGACCTCAGTGAGGCTCCTTCCCCAGCATTCCGGTCTGTGCTGATGTGGGTCCTCAAACTGTTCACGTTCTGCAAATATCACCTCTGTGAGAAGGCAGCTTCATGTCCCTCCTAAGGACCAGTGAGTCATTCAAGGTGAACTTTTAGCTCAGAATTGGATGATGCCCGAGGAATAAAAAAGGATTCCATTATTGTGCCCTTTGACTGGGACCTTGGATTACTTGCTAACCAGAAGTCATGTTTTCCTGGCAATTTCTTTGTGTTCCTCTATTTAAAAATATTTCTCCATGAGGGAACGCTCCTGAATCAGTGAGTTTCGGTATGATTCTTGCTAGTGACGTTTTTTCATTGTTTCGTCGCTTGCACACTTTGCGCAGGCTGCTTGCAGATTCCACAGTTGCAAATGCCAGGGTATTTCTAGTGCCCTTCTACTGAGCAATCTTATTTACATTTTGGGTGAGGGTAGACTCATGGTTTGCTTTCTCCTTTTAATGCCTCATTAACAGACAGTCGTAGGAGCTTTCAAACACTTGACCTGGGCAATTTATTGATGAATCAAATAGAGTAATAATAAAAGAATCCGGTCTGGAATGGCAAGGTAGTGGTGGGATGCTATCAATCATTTGGTAAAAAAAAAAAAAAAAATACCCACAAATAGCCGGGCGTGGTGGTGCACGTCTTTAATCCCAGCACTCGGGAGGCAGAGGTAGGAGGATTATTGTAAGTTCAAGGCCACCCTGAGACTACATAGTGAATTTCAGGTCAGCCTGGGCTAGTGTGAGACCCTACCTTGAAAAGCTGAACAAAAACCAAAACCCAAACAAAAACATACAAATGATGAACAACGTAACTTTATACAGAAATATGAATTCTTCACTATCTGTGAAGAGATGAGCTTGAATCTTCTTGTATCATGAACACGTTAGGATTAATATATGCATGCAAAATGCACACAGAAAGACTCTTTCCCTTCCTGCCTTCAAACACACACACACACACACACACACACACACACACACACACACACACACACATGCACACTTGCACTCACGTGCACTCCAGAAACACTCCTGTTTGGCAAAAGACAAAAATGTGAAATCCAGCTCTTAAGGGTCCTTTTCTTTTTGGTTTTTCGAGGTAGGGTCTCACTCTAGCCCAGGCTGACCTGGAATTCACTATGGAGTCTCAGGGTGGCCTCGAACTTATGGCAATCCTCCTACCTCTGCCTCCCGAGTGCTGGGATTAAAGGCGTGCGCCACCACACCCGGTTTAGGGTCTTGTTTTTCTTAACTACGGGAGTAGGAGAGCAAGGAGCCGAGCCCTTGGGTTAATCAAGGAACAAGAACATGCTCTGCATTGCTTCTTCCCCTCTACCCTTGTAGAATCTACTCCAAGATAAGACTGAAGTTTTCGAATCAGCTGGCTTGAGTCTGAAGAATGGAAATAAATCTATCTTCATGATGGCATTTAAAAACATTATCATCTTTGGAGCCTTACATCCATCAGCAGGACAGGAGGTATGAGGGGACGGTTGGTCACAAGCCTGGTTTCTGGAAATGAAATTGTGCCATGTTCAAGTCTGGCGTGGGGCGCACGCCTTGAACCCCAGCACTCAGGAGGTAGAGGCAGGAGGATTGCCGTGAGTTCAAGGCCATCCTGAGACTACATAGTGAATTCCAGGTCAGCCTGAGCTAGAGTGAGACTCTACCTCGGGAAAAAAAAAAAAAAAAATTAAATTTATTCTTCTTTCCAGCCACTGCAAATGAGCTCCAGGCGCACTCGCCACCTTGTGCATCTGGCTTATGTGGGTCCCTGGGGAATCGAACCTGGGTCCTTTGGCTTTGCAGGCAAGCACGCGCTTTAACTGCTAAGCCATCTTTCCAGCCCCATGGTCAAAATTTCAAAACCCTTTTTCTATCCCTTCTGTTACAAGAAAAAGCGAAAAAAAAACACCACTCAGTTATTTTCTGCTCTTGGCCACTCAATCCCGAGGGACCACCCCAGTGCTGGAGGACCTGCGGGCCATGGATGTGCCCGCGTTAAGCTTTGTGGGATGACCTAAGGTCTCTGTTGCAGTCAGCTGCACGTTGCTCCGGTGAACATCCAAACCAGGCGCGGTTGAGGGGAGGAAGGCTGTGTTTCAAGCTGACGGATCCTGGGGGTGACGGGGAGGAGGGGACGTGCCACCAGTGGCCCAAGAAGCTGCTTCCACACATGCAAGCAGAGGGAACAAAACACTGAAGGCAGCAAATAAACGCCAGCAGCAGGCAGCAGGGACCGGAGCTCAAACTGCTCCGCACGCCTTTCAGCTGTAAGTGAGATCCACCCCCAACCACGCCTTAGGGCTGAACCCCAACATCTGCCCCCCAGTGACACCTCCTTCCAGCCAGGCAGCTGGAGATAAGCTTTAATAAAACACTTGAGTCTATGGGGAAGTATATATATATATATATATATGTACCAAAAATAACCTGTATTAAACTTGTCAACATATGGGCGCTGCATTCGTGATCCTGGCTTCCCTCGGCTGCGCTGGCTCAGGACACGCCAGGAGGACCAAAGACGGCTCTGATTAACAGGAGCGGTGACAAGGAGTCCGATGGGCTTCTGGACCGAGACAGGGCTTTGCTTTCACACACTCAGCAATGCCATCTGTCTTGGGTCAAAGCTGGTTTATTTTGGCTTGGCAGTTGCCAGTGTGATATCCCATGTCAAGATTTCTCAAAGCATGTGACATTAAGACTCGTTATGGTACTATGTTCCTGTTTTTAAAAATATTATTTTTATTTATTTGAGAGAGAGAGAGAGAATGGTACGCCAGGGCCTCCAGCCACCGCAAACGAACCCCAGACGCGTGCGCCCCCTTGTGCATCTGGCTTACGTGGGTCCTGGGGAATCGAACCTGGGTCCTTTGGCTTTGCAGGCAAACGCCTTAACCACTAAGCCATCCCTCCAGCCCCGGTACTATGTTCTTGATGCTGACATGACTTGACAAATGAGATGTGAGCATTCTGCCCTCGGGGCTTGCTAGCAGACGCTCTTTTCTAGCTGTGGAGAAGGATGAGCGTTTTAGAAAGGAGGTCGGGCTAGAGAAGCGATGGATGGAACTTGGCTGAGAGTGGACGCCCAGGCCACAGCTTCATGGCATAGCCGCAGGCATCGACTTGACCCCCGGAGCTCGCTGGTACGGAGCAAAGAGGCAGTGTCTCTTTAAATATTTCGAGAATGGTGGGGGCTGTGACAAAAATGGCCTCAGGGGAGAATGACTTAAGATGGTTCCAGGGTAAGGGTCTGTGACCCAAGGGTGTTGCAGGGGGAGGCGCTCCCAGACCCAGAAATTCCTGAGACAGATGCTAGCCTTGTGATGACAGGGAGCTTCTTGCTCTCAAGGTAGAGGGAAGGAAAGTAGCAGCGGTGTTGAGGAGTGAACCGGAGAAATCACAGAAGCTCTAAGGTCCTGGAAGTTTGCTAGAAAGTGAGTGAAAACAAGATCCTTTTTTTTTTTTTTTTAAATTTACAATAAGTTTTATTTTTACTTATTTATTTGAGAGGGGAGAGAAAGAGAGAGGCAGACATACACACACCCAGAGAAGGAGTGCCCCAGGGCCTCCAGCCTCTGCAAACAAACTCCGGATGCCTGCACCACTGTGCATCTGGCTAACGTGGGTCCTGGGGAATCGCACCTGGGGCTTTTGGCTTTGCAAGCAAGCGCCTTAACTGCCCAGCCATCTCTCCAGCTCTGTTTAGTTATTTTTAAGATATTTTATTTATTTGAGAGGGAGTGAGAGAGAGAAAGAGAGAGAGAGAGAGAGAGAGAGAATGGGTGTGCCAGGGCCTCGAGCCTCTACAAATGAACTCCAGATGCATGTGCTATCATATGCGTCTGGCTTTACATGGGGAATTGAACTCTGGTCCTTAGGCTTTGCAGGTGAGTGTCTTAACCCTTGAGCTATATCTCCAGCCTACATTTCTTTGTCTTTTTTGATTTCTTTGTTTTTTTTTTAATTTACTTATTATTAGAGTTATTATTAGTTATTATTATTATTAGAGTTATTAGAGTGACAGAAAGAGGCAGATAGACAGAATGGGCGCACCAGGGCCTCCAGCCACTGCAGATGAACTCCAGACACGTGCGCCCCCTTGTGCATCTGGCTTACGTGGGTCCTGGGGAACCGAGCCTCGAACCAGGGTCCTTAGGCTTCACAGGCAAGCGCTAAACCACTAAGCCATCTCTCCAGCCCCTCTTTGTCTTTTACTAACTTAGTAATTAATCACTGTGCCACCTCGGCCTCTCCCTGGTCCTGCATGAACGCTTCCAACTTAAATTCCCTGCTATTGTCCTATGAGGACCTGTGGCTCAGATCGATCACGTGACCAACCTGGACTGACAGGGACACTGAGTCTAGATGGAGGTAACAGCCGGCTCTACCTGGCTCCAGAGCTATTTTTCCTTTTTCTTTTTTAAAAACATTTTATTAGGGGCTGGAGAGATGGCTTAGTGGTTAAGGCCTGTGAGGCCCAAGGACTCTAAGTTTGATTTCCTGAGTACCCACGTTAGCCAGATGCACAAGGGGGCGCATGCATCTGGGGTTCATTAGCAGTAGCTGGAGGCCCTGGCACGCCCAATTCGCTCTCTGTATCTGTATCTTTCTGTCTCTCTCTCTCTCTCTCTTAAATAAATAAATAAATAGATAAATGATTGAATAAATGTGAAATATTGCAAGTGCCCATAAAGTTCACTGATGCCATGAAATGATTAAAGGAATTGGGCTGAAGCAAATGTACTGACATGAGAGGGCTTGAAAGAGAACAGGAAAAGCAGGTCTCGGGGAAGTAGCTCGTGCTTTGGGCTCTGAACAGGGAAAATATCTGGCAGAATACACACAGACTAGTTTCAGGGATTGGCGTTACAATTAAGACAAAGTCAAAGGTGGATTTCTTTTTTCTTCCACTCTCTACTTGAGGGCAAGGAGCGGAGGGAAGAAATCACAAAAACACTAGGGTCCTCACGGGGCTTTGCTGGAAAATGAGGGACAAGTCACTGCCTTTGCTGACCTATTGTTCATTTACCTTTCCCCAGACACTGTGATCCTTAATCCCTAATAAGGAGCCAAAATTATACACATGTTAATTGTATATTAAAAACAAACAAACAAACTGGTGCCGGGCATGATGGCACATGCCTTTAATCCCAGCATTCAGGGGTGGGGGTAGGCAGAGGTAGGATTGCTGTGAATTCGAGGTCAGCCTGAGATTCCAGGTCAGCCTGGGCTAGAGTGAGATCCTACCTTGAAAAACAAAACAAAACAACAACAACAACAAAATAAATAAATAGTAACTAAAAATTAAAAAAAAAAAAGAATTTGGAATTTACAAGTAGGAGTTTGGTGTTGGGCGTGGTGGCGCACGTCTGTAATTCCAGCACTCGGGAGGCAGAGGTAGGAGGATTGCTGTAAGTTCGAGGCCAGCCTGAGACTACATAGTGAGTTCCGGGCCAGCCTGAGCTAGAGTGAGACCCTACCTCCAAAAACCAAAAACCAAACCAAATCAAAACAAAACAAAAAAAGTAGGAGTTTGAATATGGGATTTTTTTTTTTTTAAGTACTAACTGATTAGTTGAGGAAAAGTTTCATGTAGCCCAGGCTGGCCTCAAACTCAGATGTAGCTGAGGTTGACCTTGAACTTTTGGTCCTGCTTCCCTCTTGGTGCTATGATCACAGGCATGTCTGGTTTATGTGGGGCTGGGGTGGTGTGGGTGCTAGGTAAGCCCTTTATCAACCGACTATACCCACGGCCCATAATATTTCTTAACCATTTACATCTTAATTTATCTAGTCTTTCTGAGATTTGCTTTTCCAAAGGCTCAACTAGCTCGCCTTCATTTCTCACCCAAGACTTCTACATTTTTCTATTTCCAGCCCATTGTCTCTGTTTCCACATGCCCAGCCTCCTCCACACTGTTTTGTAAGTGGACCAAGAACAACCCCAAATGCCCACAAGCACACGCGTGCACATGCACACACACACACGCGTGCGTGAGAGTGTGCACACACACTTCTTGGACTTCCCTTAGGTTTTGTATGACCGATCATTTTTCATCTTTTTTAAGGGGAGGGAGGGCTCGCAATTTCATCTCTTCTTTGAATGCTCCGGGTAGAGTCAGCAGTATATTCCAGAGCAGGTCATGGGAAAGTCTTGGAATGTGTGAGCAGCTGAAATAAAGCTGACGATGAAAGGAGAGAGAGAGAGGGTGTTGAGAGCAGAAGCCATATGAAAGATGAGTTCCGTCCATGGGTTACTTTCACTGGTTTCTGATAAGTGGTTACGTCGTCTAGACTTTGGCTCAGTTCAGCCATGATGACTACGTATTTGGACCTCAGAGAACAGGGCAATTAAAAAAAACATTTTTATTATTTGAGAGTGACAGACAGAGAGAAAGAGGGGGTGGGCATGGCAGGTCCTCCAGCCACTGCAAATGAACTCCAGATGCACCCCCTTGTGCATCTGCCTGACATGGGCCCTGGGGAATCAAGCCTTGAACGAGGGTCTTTAAGCTTCACAGACAAGTGCCTAATCACTAACCAATTTTTCCATCCTGGCAATTTTTTAAAATTATTTCAAAATATTCTATGTGTTTATTTGAGAGAGAGAAAGAGGGAGAGAGAATGTGCGCACCAGGGCCTTCAGCCACTGCAAATGAACTCCAGACACATGCACCACCTTGTGCAATCGGCTTACGTGGGTCCTGGGGAATCGAACCTGGGTCCTTTGGCTTTGCAGGCAAACGCCTTAACCACTAAGCCATCTCTCCAGCCCATATATATATATATATATATATATATATATATATATATATATATATGTATGTATATGTATATGACTGCTCTTTTGTGATTGACAAAATCTTATGTCTGCTCAAGTAAAGATAGTTTTCTAAGAGACAGTTTAATTCACATCAAGAAGACAAAACGTACAAAAGTCTAATGAACACCTCAAGTTTGCTTGGACAAAGTGAAGTTGGAACTAGTCTTCCCTTGGTTTTGAACATGTGTGACTCTCTGTTGTGGGTCTTCCTTCAACTGTTCTTGGCTTTTTCTTTTTTGTTTGTGGAGGTAGGGTCTCACTCTAGCCCAGGCTGACCTGGAATTCACTCTGTAGTCTCAGGGTGGCCTCGAACTCTCAGAAATCCTCCTACCTCTGCCTCCTGAGTGCTGGGATTAAAGGCATGTGCCACCATGCCTGGCTCTTTTTTGGTTTTGTAATTTTTTATTTTATTTTATTTTAGAGGGAGTAAGAGACAGAGATAGATAGATAGATAGATAGATAGATAGATAGATAGATGGAATTGGCTTGCCAGGGCCTCAGCCATTGCAATTGAACCTAGTAGACATGTGGGACCTTGCGCTTGCCTCACCTTTGTGCATCTGGCTTACGTGGGATCTGGAGAGTAGAACATGGATCCTTAGGTTTCATAGGCAAGCGCCTTAGCCACTAAGCCATGTCTCCAGCCCTCTTTTTCTTTTTACTCCATTTTTATGGAGAGAGATAGAAAGAATGGGGCACATCAGGGCCTCCAGCCACTGCAAACGAGCCTCACACACATGTGCCACCTTGGGCATCTGAATTATATTGGTCCTGGGCAATCAAACCTGAATCCTTTGGCTTTGC
This sequence comes from Jaculus jaculus, assembly GCF_020740685.1. Taxonomy (NCBI): domain Eukaryota; kingdom Metazoa; phylum Chordata; class Mammalia; order Rodentia; family Dipodidae; genus Jaculus; species Jaculus jaculus. The sequence goes on along the minus strand of NC_059121.1, from coordinate 20,690,310 downwards.
TGGAAAGCACCTTAACCACCAAGCCGTATCTCCAGCCCAATTCTTGGCTTTTTTCTCAGCTTGGTCTGAATGTTGTCAAGCAGAGCAAACAAGCAACCCCTCCCAACAAATAAACCCAAAGCTTTGTGGCACCTGGCACCCCCATGTTCTAGACATCATAATTTTCCTTCAGTAGCCTCACTTGGAGATATCATAACACCAGCAAGGGGCTGGTTAGGAACCTTGCTTTCTAATACCCAACTTATTTTTCTTTCCTTCTTTTCTTCCTTCCTTCCTTCTTTCTCCTTCTTCACCTCCTCCTCCTCCTTTTTTTCTTCGAGGTAGAGTCTCCCTCAGGCTGACCTGGAATTCGCTCCGCAGTCTCAGGCTGGCCTCAAACTCACAGTGATCCTCCTACCTCTGCCTCCTCTGTGTTGGCATTAAAGGAACGCGCCACCACTCTGGGCCAAGACCCAATTTCCAAGGCATGTGGGAATGAAATTCCATGTGAAAAGGAATTCTAGTCTTTTACATAAAATAGAATTAAATGAATTGTCCTAATTAACTGAACTCCTGAAATTACAGGACAATATGAATTAGGTCAATCAGTGAATATAAGACGATTTTTGGATGTATAACGCTGCACGGAATATCTGTTAGAGATTCTGACTGGGCTTTGAGAAGTGCCTCGAATGGATGGAGAAATGGCTCAGTGAGAGTGTTTGTGGTGCAAGCGTGAGGATCTCTGTTGGGGATTCCTAGTTCCCACCTAAAATGCCCGTCATGGTGGAGCATGCTTGTAATCCCAGTGTTGGGGAAGTGGAGGCAGGGAGAGCCTGGAGGTCAGTGGCTGGCTTATCTAGCCAAATCAGGAAGCTCTGGATTCAGTGACAGACCCTGTCTCAAAGAATAAGATGGGAAGCAGTCGTGGGAGACATCCTCTGTCAACCTCTGTCCTTCACATGTATGTTCACACTTGTCATGAGTACACACACACACATGCGTGTGTGCGTGCAAATAAACATGTAAAGCATTTCACCTATGTCTTTTTTCTTCTTCTTTTTTTTTTTTTCTTTTGGTTTATTTTTTCGAGGTAGGGTCTTGCTGGAGCCCAGGCTGACCTGGAATTCACTATGTCGTCTCAGGGTGGCCTCGAACTCACGGCGATCCTCCTACCTCTGCCTCCCGAGTGCTAGGATTAAAGGTGTGTGTCACCACGCCCGGTTCACCTATGTCTTTGTTTTGATGGCTTAGCGGTTAAGCCACTTGTCTGATAAACTTAAGGACCCAGGTTCAATTCGCCACATAAAGCCAGATACACAAGGTGGCACATGCGTCTGGGATTCATTTGCAGTGGCTAGAGGCCCTGGAACACCCATTCTCTCTATCTCTCTCTATCTACCTGCCTCTTTCTTTCTTTCTCTCTCTCAAATAAAAATTAAAAAAAAATGCCGAACAAACCAGTCATGGTGGTGCATGCTTTTAATCCCAGCACTTGGGAGGCAGAGGTAGGAGGATCACTGTGGGTTTGAGGCCAGCCTGGAAATATAGAGCGAGTTCCAGATCAGCCTGGGCTAGAGTGAGACCCTACCTTGAAAACAAACAAACAAAACAAAACAAAAACAAAAAACAATGCTGAACAAACTCTTAAAAAATGTTCCCAGAGCTGGGCATAGTGGTGTATATCTGTAATTCCAGTACTCAGGGGTGGAGGCTGAAGGATCAGGAGTTCGAGGCTTGGAATACACGAGACCTTGTGTCAAAATACAAACAAGCTCAGCTGGAAAGGTGGTTCAGCAGCCAGGAGTTTGCTTGTAAAGCTTGATGGTTCAATTCCTCAGTCCCCATGGAAAGGCAGATGCACAAAGTAGTGTATGTGTCTGGAGTTCACTTGCAGTGGCAAAAGGCCCTGCCATACACATTCTCTCTCCTTGAAAAATAAATAAATAAAATACAAATCAATAAATGAACAAAAAGAAACGAAGCCGGGTGTGGTGACACAGGCCTTTAATCCCAGCACTAGGGAGGTAGAAGTAGGAGGATTGCCGTAAATTCGAGGCCACATGCTACATAGTGAATTCCAAGTCAACGTGGGCTAGAGAGAAACCTCAGGGAGAGAGAGAGAGAGAGAGAGAGAGAGAGAGAGAGAGAGGGAGGGAGAGGGAGGGAGGGAAAGAAAGAGAGAGAGAGAGAGGGAGGGAGAGGGAGGGAGGGAAAGAAAGAGAGAGAGAGAGAAGGCATTAGTTCTTTGCACAGTCCCTTCTTTTTAGGCAATCATTATTATTTAAAATTTTTTTTTTGTTGTTCATTTTTATTTATTTATTTGAGAGTGACAGACAGAGAGAGAAAGAGGGAGAAAGAGAGAATGGGCATGCCAGGGCCTCCAGCCACTGCAAACGAACTCCAGACACGTGCGCCCCCTTGTGCATCTGGCTAACGTGGGTCCTGGGGAATACAGCCTTGAACCAGGGTCCTTAGGCTTCACAGGCAAGCATTTAACCACTGAGCCATCTCTCCAGCCTCAAGCAATCACTGTTTATTGTCATTTAAGACCAGACTTCTTGGTGAATTCTCTAGTGCACATATCTTGATATTTTGAGTGCTTGAAGTCAAAGTTGGTGTCTCTGGGAGAGCCCACATGATGTCTCCTTTTCTATCCGCGGTACAGGGGACTAAATACTAAATACTGCCCTGGTTTTGCTATCAATTTCACGATTGATCCACGTTTTCCTTTCTGCCATCTGGAGGGTTCTTGCGACAACCTCTTTTAAGGTAATCTCGGGAAACAAAAGGCACTAATAGCAAGATTCTTAAATGTTAAGAAACCAACCTATGACAAACTAGCCACTCGACAGCTTTGCCATGGTTACAGTTTATTTTCCTAGTATTTATACAATTTCGGGGTGGGGGGTGAGGTGAGGGGCTCAGTTATCCATGGCCTGGAGGATTTTGTGCAATGATGGGAGTTATAATTTAGTCAAGTATTAATATATCTTTCTGAAGGAACAAGGTCCAAAAATAGCATATTCTTGGCGGTACCGAAAAGTATTCTCCGGGGTTGGAGGGGGATGCTGGGGAAGTGCGGGTGGGGATCCAGTGGGAAAGAGCCAAACAGACGGCAATGTGGTCACGGAGAGCTGGATGTTGCTGAGGGAGAAGAGAAAAGGGGCAGTTTAAAATGAGGCTTAAGGGGGCTGGAGAGATGGCTTAGCAGTTAAGGCATTTGCCTGCAAAGCCAAAGGACCTTGGTTCAACTCCCCAGGACCCACGTAAGCCAGAAGCACAAGGTGGCTCATGCTTCTGGAGTTTGTTGGCTGGAGGCCCTGATGCTCCCATTCTCTCTCTCTGTCTTCTTCTTTCCCTTTCTCACTCTCTCAAATATATATGTATATATAAAATTTATTTTAAAAATGAGACTTAAGGAGATGATCACAGGAAAACTTGCTTGGAAGACGGCCAACTTTGGTTGAGAGGCCTGGAGAGATGGCTTAACGGTTAAGCGCTTGCCTGTGAAGCCTAAGGACCCTGGTTCGAGGCTCAATTCCCCAGGAGCCACATACGCCAGATGCACAAGGTGATGCATGCATCTGGAGTTCGTTTGCAGTGGCTGGAGGCCCTGGGACACCCATTCTCTCTCTCTCTCTCTCTCTCTCTCTGCCTCTTTCTCTGTCTGTCTGTTGCTCTCAAATAAATAAATACAAATAAACAAAAAATTTAAAAAATTAAAATGGTCCAGAGAACCCCCCCTCAAAAAAAGTAAAAAGCATCTTCCCAGTGTTCCCAAAATATTCTGTGCCTGCTAAGTATTGGGTTTGGGCCATTTGACTGTTGGTTTCAGAGAAATCACATCTCCTTGCTTACTGCCCATCACCAAGTGGTGGGAGGGAACCCTCCGGAGAAGACGCCATTGGGACATTGGTTTCAGTACCTCATCCGTGTCCCTCGTGGAAAAGGACTAAAGGAGAAGTTCCCCTCTGGAGCCACGCTGACCCCGGGGCACATGCAGAGCTTCAGTGTGTGAAATCAGACAAGAATCTCTCTCTCTCTCTCTCTCTCTCTCTCTCTCTCTCTCTCTCTCTCTCTCTCTCGATCTCAGTCTCACACACAGAAAATACCTTAAAGGCAGTTGTTTAAATATGGTTCCCAGTTACAACGGGACAGATGATATACTTCATTAGAAAGGACTTCCCTTCAGGACGTCAGCGTGTCTCACACAACCATCAGGAGAGACTCCTGTAACTAACAAGTGGTAAAGGGATCTTCAAAGGGTTTTTATATCGGGGTGCCTTTATTGGAGTTGGGGGAGAAAAGTTTTAAAGAAGTCCAAGTGCACTTGCCTATTTTTTTCCCCAATATGGAAGCATTTTATAGCACACGATCTATGCTCTGGGAAAAGAATTAGCACTACCCACCCCCCTCTTGACTTTAACGGCACCTGATGTAATGGGAATGGATCGCAATAAATATTGCATATTCTTATTTATTAGGCTTGTAAAACGTTCCCATTGCTGAGGCCCCTGGATGTAAGGACAAAGATAGAATTATGCAGAAACGCATGCAGACTCAGCAAACACTACTGAACCATGAGGTCATTCTGTTACTGTCTCCATGGAAACATTGGATATCCAGGGGATTGGACATTATATTAAAAAAAAAATACTTTGAGAAGAAATTAGCTGGGTGTGGTGGCACACTCCTTTAATCCCAGCACTAGGGGAGGCAGAGGTAGGAGGATTACTGTGAATTCGAGGCCACCCCTGAGAATACATAGTGAATTCCAGGTCAGCCAGGGTTTGAGCGAGAACTTCCCTCAAAAAAAAAAAAAAAAAGAAAGAAACTGGCCTTTTTGTTGTTGTTTTGTTTTTCAAGGTAGAGTCTCACTTTAGCACAGGCTGATGTGGAATTCACTATGTAGTCTCAGGCTGGCCTTGAACTAACTCACAGCGATCTTCCTACCTCTGCCTCCCAAGTGCTGGTATTAAAGGCATGCACCCCCATGCTGGGTTGAGATGGCCTTTCCTAAGAGAGGGGGTCTGTTGTCTACTGTTGTTGAAGCCTAGAAGGAGGTGGTTGATGGATTTCAGAGGGGCAGGGCTCCATATATCAGCCACTGGGTCATAGCCCAGCCCACAGAGCAGACACCATCACAAAGGGCCAGGCAACCACCCTGGGAAGCTCTGTTCTCCCCTTTGAAATTGTCACACTGAAAAAAAAAAAAAAAAAGAAATTGTCACACTGTCTTGTGATGTTCTTGTCCTGTAAGCAAGAGCCACAGTCACAAAGAGGGACCTAACATACTCTCTGGGCCAGACACATTGGGACGTAAATGCAGATCCCGCTGATTAACACTTTGATGTCCTGGAGCAAAATACCTACATTTTGGGGATTATGTTTTGAGAGAAATGGGAAGCATGTTTACACACAGTAGGAATTCAATAGATGTGTTTGACAGCTGGTTGAGGCATGTCTTAAAGACGGTCAAATACATCTACAGTCCTTTCTCTGCTCAGTGAAACCATAAATAAGTGTGGCCATATTCTGAAAAGTTGATGTTTTTTTTTTCTTGTTTTTGGTTTTTCATGATAGGGTCTCACTGTAGCCCAGGCTGACCTGGAATTCACTATGTAGCCTCAGGCTGGCCTTGAACTCATGGCAATCCTCCTACCTCTGCCTACCGAGTGCTGGGATTAAAGGCATGCGCCACCACGCCTGGCTTGAAAAGTTGAATTAAAAAAAAATATGTGTTTATTTCCAAGCCGGGGGGGGGGGGGGCTGGAAGAGAAGAGATGAGGACAGAGGAGGAGAGGAGAGAGAGAGAGAATGGGCACGTCAGGGCCTCTAGCCACTGCAAACAAACTCCAGATACATGCACCACTTTGTGCACTTTGTGGGTCCTAGGGAATGGAACCTGGGTCATTAGGCTTTTCAGACAACCATTGAGCAATCTCTGTAGCCCAAAAGTTGAAATTTTAAGGCATCATATTTTTTATTTCTTCCAAGCATCGCAACTCTTCCACCAGAGAGGAAAGTATGAACCAAAGTGGCCCCTCCCCTCCCCCACCTTGTCTTCATTTGCTCTATTACGGAGTTAAATTCCTAGCCTTTGTATATGATTTCATTTTTTTTTTTTTTGGTATAATTTAGATCCATCAAAATATTTTTTTTTTCTGAGAATATTTTTTATTTATTTATTTTTACAGTTTCTCTGAGTTTTATTTAGGGAAATACATTTCAGTTAGCCAAGATTTGGTAGGTAAAGGAAAGTGATCCCTTTCACTCAAAGTCCATAGTTTTTAGAGGTTTTAAAAAATTATTTTACTCTGGGATATTAACAAATACACCAGATTGCATTTTTGGAAGGAGACCCGCGGCAACATCACTCTTTGAATGTCAAAAGCTTCATCTGACACATTGTTGCACTTTCATATTGCGCACCAGGGTCTCAGCGGTGGTTAGTCAAAAGCATTTCGATTCGTTGCTCTGCCCTGGTCCCTTGCTCAAGGTGCCCAGGCACCTTTTTTCTTCTAATCTGGTTGGCAGCACATCAAAATATTTTTAATTGACATGCTTTTTTTTTTTTGAAAATTTACAGTGTTTTTGACTCTGAGGCAAAATATTTGGTTTTAGTAGAGCCAAAATATCAATGAAATTTTATTTATTTTGTAATTTTAATTTTATTTATTAGAGAGAAAGAGAGAGAGGAAAGGGAATGGGTTCTCTAGGGCCTCCAGCAACTGTTAACAAACTCCAGACGCACTCACATGTGATAAGAACCTGAGTCCTTAGGCTTCACAGGCCAAGTACCTTAACTACTAAGCCAGCTCTCCAGCTCATCAATGGTGTTTTAAGTAAGGGCCATCTAATCCATGAAGAAAATTCTTTACTTTCAATCTTAACTACTCTTCAATTTAAAAATTTTGGAGCTGGGCTTGGTGGCGCACGCCTTTAATCCCAGCACTCGGGAGGCAGAGGTAGATGGATTGCCGTGAGTTCGAGGCCACCCTGAGACTCCATAGTGAATTCTAGGTCAGCCTGGGCTAGAGTGAGACCCTGCCTTGAAAAACAAAAAACAAACAAACAAAAAAATTTGGAATGAATTATTTTAGTCTTCATATCTATATATTTAAATAACCTTGCTAATATCTCTCTTCGTGTTGGTAGAAAAACTACAAAGACTTTGAACTTAAAAAATTATTGATTTTTCTATTTCTGGTCATCAAATATCCCCATAATGAAAGCAGATTTTTTTCCCCCTGAGGAAATGTATTTTATAGCATCAAACTTTAAATGGAAAAATGGAATTAAGAAGTTATAATTTCATCAGGAAATACAAATGAACTCATAAAATACAACAGCTTGATTGAATTAGCCTCTTGCTAGTCAATTATCTACCCACATGGAATATAAAAATTAGAAAAATCCCTTTGTCAAATGATTTGAAACAAAACTTTTAAAAGTTTTAAGTTCTTTCATAATAGCATCTAGATTCACTTTACTTTTCCTCACATCACTGAAATTAAAACTTAGCGAAGTTCTTAGAAAAACATCTCACCTGGGGCTGGAGAGATGGCTTAGTGGTCAAAACACATACTTGCCGGGCTGCAGGGACGGCCTAGCAGTTAAGGCGTTTGCCTGCAAAGCCAGAGGTTCCAGGTTTGATACCCTAGGACCCATGTTAGCCAGATGCACAAGGTGGCGCAAGTGTCTGGAGTTCATTTGTAGTGGCTGGAGGCCCTGGCATGCCCATTCTTTTTCTCTCTCTGCCTCCCTCTTTCTCTGTCAAATAAATAAGTATTTTTTTTAAAGTACATACTTGTCTGCAAAGCCCAGTGACCCAGGTTCTATTCCCCAGCATCCCTGCAAAGCCAGATGCACAAAATGGTGCATGCATCTGGAGTACATTTGCAGCGGCCGGAGGCCCAGGCACATCCATTTTCTCTCTCTTCTTTTTCTCACTGTCAATGTCTCTCTCTAATTCCAAGTAAGTAAATTAACACAAAATCACCTATGACTTCATCAGTGTTTGACCAGTCTTCATATTAGAGGGACACAGTAGATTAATTATGGAGAGGGAGTGTGGGATTCCCTTCAAGAACGTGGAAGAGGGCTGGAGAAATGGCTTAGTGGTTAAGGCCTTTGCCTGCAAAGCCAAAGGATGCCGGTTCAACTCTCCAGGACCCATGCAAGACGTATGCACAGGGCATCACATGCGCCTAGAGTTCGTTTGCAGTGGCTGGTGGCCCTGGCAAGCCCATTCTCTCTCTCTCTCTGCCTCTTTCTCTCAAATAAATAAATAAACAAATAAAAATATATTAAAAAAGAAAAAAGAAGGTGGAAGAAACACGTTTCAGGCTTCAGAGAAGGAGAATACACTTCCATTTGAGACCACCAAGAAAGCACTTTCGTGTGGCTCGGTGGTCTACCTGAAGAGGCCTCTGTCCTTCCCGGCCTCATCCCCACCCACCAGTAGAATGTAGTTAAGAAAATGGAAGTTGAGGGTGGGGGTGAAAAAACAAGAAAAAGAAAAAGAAAATGGAAACTCAGGGGCATGAGGGGCTTGTCTTAGCTTCTTTAAAGGCTGTCGTAGAGCTCCTTTCATGACCGGGGTTCCCGTGTCTCAAACCCATGTTGATAATCTGTCGTACTCGAGTCTGTGAAGCCACCCTTGCAGTATGTCCCTGGGGACATTTGAGTCATTTCCCGTGCAGATCAGCCGTCACCTCTGGCATCGCTCAGGCCAGCTTTCGCTTCGCAGGCATGTGCTGCTTATTGCAATGGCTCGTGTTTCTAGGGCTCCTCTCGCTGAGGAAATCCAGGCACATTCCAGACACTTCTGCCTAATCAGCTCTGATAGCAACAAGTAGGGACGGGACGGGCACGTGGTGGTTTGGTATTTGCCCCGTGGGTGTGGGGTCACCCGTTCCTTCTGACATTTCCCTGGGGGGTCTCTGTGACCTTCTGCCTCTGGTATGTTAGATACTCGATTGGGTTTTCCTGCTTAAAATCATGGGCACATGTCCCTTGCTGATGAGCCCGAGCTACCATCTTTTTTTTTTTTTTTTTTTTTTCTTTTTCAAGGGAGGGTTTTAGTCTAGCTCAGGCTGACCTGGAATTCACTATATAGTCTCAGGGTGGCCTTGAACTCATGGCGATCCTCCTACCTCTGCCTCCTGAGGGCTGGGATTAAAGGAGCATGCACCACCATGCCCAGTTGTTTTTGTTTTTGTTTTTTTTCAATATTTTATTTATTTATCTGACAGAGAAAGAGGGATTGAGAGAGAGAGAGAGAGAGAGAGAGAGAGAGAGAGAGAGAGAGAGGGAGGGAGAGAGAGGGAGAATGGGCACGCCAGGGCCTCCAGCCACTGCAAACGAACTCCAGATGCATGTGCCACTTTGTGCATCTGGCTAACGTGGAACCTGGGAAATGGAACCTAGGTCCCTTGGCTTTGCGGGAAAATACCTTAACTGCTAAGCCATTCTAGCCCTGTTTTTTTTTTTTTTTTTTTTGAGGTAGGGTCTCACTCTAGCCCAGGCTGACCTGGAATTCACTCTGTAGTCTCAGGCTGGCCTTGTACTCACAGTGATCCTCCTGCCTCTGCCCAAATACTGGGATTAAAGGTGTGTGCCACCATGCCTGGATGCTACCATTTTTTTTTTTTGTGTGCCAATCTTTCCAGGACAGAACCGTGCCCTTGCTGTTTCTAACTCCTCTGCTCTTACCCTCCACCTGTCAATCTGAGGTTAGCCCTTCTCTTCACATTGGCCTCTGTAAAGGTCGCTACTGGCGTTAAGATGCTGTGTGAGCTCTATGGTTCTCTCTCTCCTTGATAGAAACGGGGCTGCGCTCTTGTTCTGATTTTGTGTATGTGCAGGTCCACCTTTTCTCTTTTAAATCTTTTTAAATTTTATTTTTATTTATTTATTTATTGAGAGAGAGAATGGGGGCCCCAGGACCTCCAGCCACTGCAAACAAACTCCAGACGCGTGTGCCTCCCCCTTGTGCATCTGGCTAACGTGGGTCCTGGAGAATAGAACCTGGGTCCTTTGGCTTTGTAGGCAAACGCCTTAACTGCTAAGCTATCCCTCTAGCCCCTCTCTACCTTTTCTGAAACAGGTTTCTCACTGGCCTGGGTACTTGACAATCAGAGTAGACTGGCCAGTCAGTGAGCCCCAGGATCTTCCTGCCTCCACTTCCCCAGAACTGGGATGACAAGAGTGTGTCACTACATCCACATTAAAAAAAAATTATTTTTATTTATTTATTTGAGAGAGAGAGAGAGAGAGAGAGGGAGAATGGGCACGCCAGGGCCTCCAGCCACTGCAAACGAACTCCAGACACGTGTGCCCCTTTGTGCATCTGGCTTATGTGGGTCCTGGGGAATTGAACTTGTGTCTTTTGGCTTTGCAGGCAAGTGCCTTAACTGCTAAGCCATCTCTCCAGCCCCAAGCTTTTTTTTTTTTAAACATGGGTGTTTGACCCATTCCACACTCCATTTCTGTTGACCTCACATGTCCAATTACTCCGGGTCACTATTTTGTATTAATTTTTGGGTTCCTTCCTTTTCTTTTTTCCTAAATCAAAGAAGGAAGCCCTTCCTCCTCACAGCCTCATCCTACCTTCTGTTATCGCCACGGCTGAGACCACACCTTCTGCAACATGCGACCTGTCTTTGGATCCTCCTCACCATGTTGCCAGCCAGCTTCAGTAGTTACCACTGAGCTTTCATTTCTATGCGCCTCTTCCAGCTTAAAGGAGAAATGTATGGGCTGGAGAGATGGCTCAGTGGTTAGGGCGCTTCGAAGCCTAAGGACCCAGGTTCAATTCCCCAGTACTCATGTAAAGCCAGATGCGCAAAGTGGCACATGCATCTGGGGTTCATTCACAGTGGTTAGACGCCCTGGTGTGCCTGTTCTCTTTCTCCCTGTCTCTCTCCTAGCAAATAAATAAATGATAAATGAAGTATTTTAAAATAAAAGAGAGATGTATACTACAAGTAGAACCAAGCTTGTTCTCTTATGGGAATTACAGACTTGTGCAAATTTCAGAGGCTCTCAGCTCCCTGATGTCTTTCTAAATTTGGGATAGAAGCAGATGGTGAGGAAAGCAAGATGCATTTCTCTAAAATAGTTTTATTTTGTTGTTCATTTTTATTTATTTGAGAGGAACAGACAGAGAGAGAAAGAGGCAGAAAGAGAGAGAGAGAATGGGCGCACCAGGGCCTCCAGCCACCTCAAACGAATTCTGGACGCATGCACCCCCTTGTGCATCTGGCTAATGTGGGTCCTGGGGAAATTGAGCCTCGAACCGGGGTCCTTAGGCTTCACAGGCAAGCACTTAACCACTAAGCCATCTCTCCAGCCCCACATGGATTTCTTATTCCTTTCTTTCTATAAGGTAGTTTCTTAGAGATGCTCCTCCTTTTTTTTTTTAAATAAAGTTTATTTATTTATTTGCAAGAGAGAAGGGGCACACCAGGGCTTCTAGCCTCTGCAAATGTACTCCAGATGCATGTGCCATTTTGTGCATCTGGCTTTATGTGGGTCCTGGAGAATCAAATCCCAGGTCATTAGGCTTGGTAAGCAAGCTCCTTAACCACTGAGCAATCTCTCCAGCCCAGAGATGATTCTTGTTTGAAGAACTGGCTTCTAACAGGAGGTTTTATGGATGTTATCCCAGTACTGTGGTGGTTCTGTATTTGATATGGATAAATTCACCTCATAGCCTCCCAGGCATAGCTTACAAAATTCTTTATTGTGTTTTCACTTCTGCGGAGAGATAAGGTCTTAAGACTCCTTATTGATTTTGGAACCACTTTCTACAATGTAAACACCACCAATCTGAGAAACTTTGTACTAAACACAGAAAGAATGTGACCCTGTGGGCTCTGCACTGACAGAATTTCCATGACTCTGAGTTTGCGGAGGATTTTCTTTCTCTCTCTTTCTTTCTTTCTTTCTTTCTTTCTTTCTTGCTTGCTTGCTTGCTTGCTTGCTTGCTTGCTTGCTTTTCTTTTTTCAAGGTAGAGTCTCACTCTAGCCCAGGCTGACCTGGAATTCACTATGTAGTCTCAGGGTGGCCTCGAACTCATGGCGATCCTCCTACCTCTGCCTCCCGAGTGCTGGGATGAAAGGCGTGTGCCACCATGCCTGGTGAGGATTTCCTTATTATTCAATAATAAGCAGTTCTTTTTGCAATGGGAAGGCACAGTGCAAAAAGCAGGGTATTAGAATTCCTTCTGCGTTTCTTTCAAGTGGTCATGGCAGCAGAGCTCTTGCCTGTCTCGTCTCCCTGTTGGTGGATGTTCATGCTTGATGAGTGTTGAACATTAATGCAATTTCCAGCCCAACCTGCCGAAGAGCCAGCAGACAGAGTCCACGTGGCTGGCTCCAGAACACACATCACTGGTGGCTGAACCTAGACAGAACTGCCATGTCCTCTCCTTGGGTTGGTCACTTCCCTCCCTACTTGAGTGAGTAGACTTTAGCCAAACTCAAGGAGGCACAGGTGGGAGGATCGCACTGTGAGTTCGAGGCCAGCCTGGAACTACAGAAGGTCCCAGGACAGCCTGGGGGACAGTACGACCCTACGTCAAAACCAAACAAACAAAGACAAACTCAAGGACTTACTCTCCAACTTGTGGGACCTAGGGCAAGAGTGAAGATACAAGCGCATACACACTAAGAGTAAATGTTAAAAGTTATGCGTCAAGCTACAAGATGTAAAGATGTAGGTATGTTTTATTTTCCCACCTTGATAAACATCTCCTATAATAAATTAATAGGCCAGTTTTAAATGTAGACTTTTCAAATTTTTTTCAATTTCTTTTTTGTTTATTTTTATTTATTATTTGAGAGCAACAGACAGAGAGAGAAAGAGGCAGATAGAAAGAGAGAGAAAGAGAGAGAGAGAGAGATAGACACAGAGAGTAGGCACGCCAGGGCCTCCAGCCACTGCAAACGAACTCCAGACGTGTGCCCCCTTGTGCATCTGGCTAACGTGGGTCCTGGGGAATCGAGCCTCGAACTGGGGTCCTCAGGCTTCACAGATAAGTGCTTAAACACTAAGCCGTCTCTCCAGCCCTCAATTTATTTTATTTTATTTTTTTTTAATAGCATTCATACTTTGTTTTAGAGAGAATGGGAGCCACTCCCTTTCCAGGCATCGACTCACCAGGATCACGACGGGCCTTTCACGCCCATGTAGACTTTCACTCCTCTTTTCAAAACTGCACATTGGGCTTAAGTGGCTCACACTAGCCCCAGAATAAATGTTTTTTAGGGGGAAAGATCTGGAAGCAAGCCCACATGGGAACTGCAAGTGGGCTTGAGAGATAGGAAAAGGAAGGTCTTCAGTACCAAGAGGAGGGTCTAGAAGGGAAGTGTGAGCTCACCTTGGCCACTCAAACTTTTGGCCTCATTGAAACCGGCCACAGCCGCACTTGGGTTTCCAAGACAAGACCCCTGGTGCTGGGTTCAGGAGCGGCGCTGATGTGTGTCAATCCCAGGCACTCTCTCTCCTGACGCCGCATCTCCTTTCAGGGTTACTTGTCACCTGATTCCACACTAATGTGCCTCCGATGAAACCAGAAAGATCCCAGGCAGGATGATTTCTCTGTGTGATGGACCTGAGCATTGACCAGTCTCGCCGCTGGGAGTCCATAGAGCCCTGGTACAGATGCAGTGTGGTAAGAGCCGAGACACAGGGCAGGCCCAGGAAGGCAGTGCCCTGCACAGATGGACAGCACGCTCCCTCTTCCTTGGCAGAACTGTCTCTACCCGCCCCCAACAAACTGCCAAATGCATATTTTTTTCATATTTCTTTTGCCTCCATCACCCCACCACCCGCAGGCACTCTGCTTTGAAATTGTCCCCTCATGGTCTTGTAGGGTCATCACAACTCGGAGGAGCTGCGTGAAACGTATGAAAAACTTGTAGCCAGATGAAGCCAAAAGAACTGCTTGTAAGGTAAGAATGCTCAATCTTCCAGCCACCAGGTTGTCTGTCCACCCTTGCGCTGTCCTCACTCTCCCTTTCTCTTAAAATCAGCTCCTAGTAGGCAGGCCATGTCTATAAAGTGGACCAAGAGACTGGGCCTTCCCAAGGACAGATTAACTGGGGGCTGCGGGGTGGTAAGTGCTCTGGGACATACCGTCAGATCACAGAGTCCATGCTGAGCCGGGTGTCTGCACGTGATGTCTGGTGTGGAGCTCCTGCTGTGGCCGTGGCTCTATGTCTCAGGGTCAGATGGTAGAAAGTATAAGGATGGCCATCTTTCCCTGTTCATGCACATGAGGACTACCTTCCTTATTAAAAAAAATATATATTTAATTTAAGGGCTGGAGAGATGGCTTAGCGGTTAAGCGCTTGCCTGTGAAGCCTAAGGACCCTGGTTCGAGGCTCGGTTCCCCAGGTCCCACATTAGCCAGATGCACAAGGGGGCGCACGCGTCTGGAGTTCATTTGCAGTGGCTGGAAGCCCTGGCGCACCCATTCTCTCTCTCTCCCTCTATCTGTCTTTCTCTCTGTGTCTGTCGCTCTCAAATATACACACACACACACACACACACACACACACACACACACACACGTATATATATATTTAATTTAATTTATTTATTTGCAAGGAGAGAGTGAGAGAGAGAAAGAGAGAAGACAGACAGACAGAGAATGGGTGTGCCAGGGCCTCTAGCCACTGCAAACAAACTCCAGATGCCTGCACCCTCTCCTTTGTGTATCTGGCTTACATTGGTCCTGAGGAATTGAACCTGGGTCCTTTGGCTGTGCAGGCAAGTGCCTTAACCATTAAGCCATCTCTCCAGCCCTTTTTTGTATTTTTTTTTTATTGTATTTTTGAGAGAGAGAGAGCGAGAGCGAGAGAATAGGCATGCTCGAACGTTCAACCTGCTGCAAATGAACTCCAGACACGTGAGCCCTCTTGTGGTGCATGTGTGACATTGCATCCTTGGGTCACTGCATCTTGCTACATGGGTCCTGGAGATTTGAACATGAGTTCTTAGGCTTTGCAAGCAAGCACCTTAACTGCTAAAGTCATCTCTCCAGCCTTACCTTCTTTTCTTAAAAAAAAACCAGAATATTTTTAGTTATTTATTTGTAAGCAGAGAGTGCTCGAAGAGAGACAGACAGAGAAAATGGGCGCCAGGACCTCCATACACCACTTCTGTGCATCTGGCTTTTTTGTGGATCCTGGGGACTCAGACTTGAGTTGTTAATCTTTGCAGGCAAGCACCTTAACCCCTGAGCCACCTCTCCGGCCTGATGACTACCTTCCCTGCAGGTCAGGGAGGTGAGTAAGAGGGAGTCCTCAGGATAGGGTCGACACACCTGTTTGCAGCCGAGCAGACCACATCGTTGCTTTGCGCCTCTCCAGCTTCCAACACTCAGGTGTTTGGAAGGGCTGAGTGCTGTAGTCCTTCCTTCCATACGGACCAAAAGGACAGGAGGCCCAGAGACCTTCCTTTCTGACATAAACAATCTGCAGCTGCAAGAGAGGGGCTGGAACTGGAGGGCTGGACGCTGCTCAGAGAGATGGCTTGGTTTCTGCAGAAGTGACCTCTGGCCCCTGTTTATCCCGAGCGGTGGGGAGGGGAAGGTCGGGGAAGGCTTCCCAAACACGGACGCTTCTGTCACAGGGACCTCTGTGTATAGCTGCCGCGTGACTGTTCCCATGCTACCAACTTGAAATGACAGGTTTATTCCTGTAGATTTTCCAAAATAACTGAAGGTAGCCCCCTGTTTTCTCCAGGGAAGTAACAGAAACATGTTTTTTGTTGTTTGTTTTTCGAGGTAGAGTCTCACTCTGGCCCAGGCTGACCTGGAATTCACTATGTAGTCCCAGGGTGGCCTCGAACTCTCAGCGATCCTCCTACCTCTGCCTCCCGAGTGCTGGGATGAAAGACGTGTGCCACCGTGCCCGGCTGAGAAACATAATTTTTAATGATTAATATAGCAAAGTTTTGAAGACATGCGAGGTGCTGGAACTTTTATGAAATACTTTCCCTTTGAGAAAACAGGAACAGTGTGGTGGGTAGAATTCAAGTTTTACAATCAGATCTGGCCTAAATCTGCTCCCCCTTACGAGGGGTGGTATTGCATATTCTTTGACCCTGTTTCCTTGTCCATAAATGTAATGATAACTTTGGAATCTTTCCGGGTTATCATTAGGCTCAAATGAGAAATTTATGTGAAGCGTTTGGCAGGGGCCAGAGGCTTAGTTCCTTTTTGTCTGACTCACACCACATCCCCTTTCTGTTAAGCACCAAGAGCTCTGATTTCACTGGGACCCTAGGGTGCTCAGCAAGGAGATCATTTCCTGACATCTTTGTCATGTGACTTAGTTCTAACCAATGAAATGTAAGAAGTTGTTGAGAATTCCAGGAAAGGGTGGTTTATTCTGTTTGTTTGTTTCTATTATTTCTAGGCAGGGTCTCACTCTATCCCAGGCTGATGTTGAAACTCACTCTGTAGTTCCAGGCTGGCCTTGAACTCACAGTGATTGTCCTAATTCTGCCTCCAGAGTGCTGGGATTAAAGGTGGAGGAGAATTTTTATTTATTTATTTGAGAAAGAAAGAGAGAGAGAGAGAGAGAGAGAGAGAGGAAGAGAAGGAGAGAGATGTGTGGGCCACCTTTTATGTGGGTACTGGGGAATAGAACCTGGGTGCTTTGTAGGCAAGTGCCCTAACTGCTAAGCCATCTCTCCAATCCCTTTTCCATTTCTTCTTCAACTTCTTTCTTCTCATTTCCTGGGAAAGTAGACATAATGTCTGGAGTTGTGGCAGCCACTTTACATTGTAAGGCAAACGGGAGGGGAGAGGAGGGACAAAAGAAAGTCATAGAAGGGAATAAATAGAATCAATGAACACATAGATCAGCGCACATTACATTCATGTAGAAGTGTCTCTTTGCAGCCCCCTCACTTTACATAAGCCATCAAACAACGGACACAACGCAACCTTGGGGATGACCGAGAAAAGTGGGCATTCGCGTCCCAATGACGCTGTTGAGCTACATCTGCCGGTGACTTCCTCCCAGGCATTTTAAGGACCTACGAATGTGTGCTCCAAGACCTACATAACCTTGGCTCTATCAACATGTTGTCATGGATGGCAGAGGAAGGAAAACAAAATAACGATGTCAAAATAGAAGACTATTCCTGGGTCCAGTACCCATGTTAAGCCAGACACACAAAGTGGTGCGTGCATCTGGAGTTCCTTTGCAGTAGCAAGAGGCCCTGGTGTGCCCATATTCACACACACACACACACACACACACACACACACACACACACACACACTCTTTCTCTGAAGTAAATAAAGATATTTAAAAAAAATAGAAGAGCGAATAGCTGGAGAGAAGAGGAGTTCAGTGGAGGGGCCTTGGGAAAGAAGGAATAAAGGAGGGTGGTGTTCAGTTATGAGAGAGAGATTGAGAGAGAGAGAGAGAGGGAGGGAGAAAGGGAGGGAGGGAGGGAGGGAGAAAGGGAGGGAGAGAGAATGGGCATATCAGGGCCTCAGCCATTGCAAACGAACTCCAGACACTTGCGCCACCTAGTGGGCACGTGCGACCTTGCGTTTGCCTCACCTTTGTGCATCTGGCTTACGTGGGATCTGGAGAGTAGAACAAAGGTCCTTAGGCTTCACGGGCAAGCATCTTAACCGCTAAGCCATTTCTGCAGCCCCTAGTTATTTTTTGATTCCTCTTCTGTAACTTTCTTCTGTCTCCTTTCCCTTCTTTCTCAGTATTGACACTATTCTGCACTTTTTATCTATGGGACTGTTGTTTTAGTTTACACAAATGAGTGAGAACATACAATACATGTCCTTTTGTGCCCATCGCTTTACACATGGCATGCTGTGTTCTAGGACTGTCTACTTTGAGACAAATGATAGTATTACTTCTTTATTTTCTGGATGAATAGTACTCCACTCTGTTCATATATCACATTTTCATTATCCATTCATCCATTGCTAGGCACCTGGGTTGTCTGCATATCTTGGCTGTAGTGACTAGGGTTACAATAAGCAAGAGAGTACGAGATATCTCTGTGATGCACTGATTTTATTTTCCTGGGCTCTGTACCCGGAGGGATTAGTGGATCACATGGTAGTTCTGCCTTTTGTTTTTAAAATTTTATTTACTTGAGAGAGAGACAAAAGTGGCAGATGGAGAGAATGGGCACGCCAGGGCCTCTAGCCTCTGCGAACAAACTCCAGATACATATACCCCCTTGTACATCTGGCTCGTGTGGGAACTGGGGACTTGAACCTGGGTCCTTAGGCTTTGCAGGCAAGTGTCTGAATGGCTAAGCCATGTCTCTAGCCCTACTTTTTCTTTTTTTTTTTTTTTTAAGAATCTACATAGTAGTTTCTATAGTCTCTCTCTCTCTCTCTCTCTCTCTGTTTAAAAGGTTTCAGACCAGGGCTGGAGAGATGGCTTAGCGGTTAAGGCATTTGCCTGCAAAGCCAAAAGATCCTGGCTTGATTCTCAGGACCCACGTGAGCCAGATGTACAAGGGGACGCATACATCTGGAGTTTGTTTGCAGTGGCTGGAGGCCCTGGTGTGCCCATTCGCTCTCTCTGCCTCTTTATCTCTCTCAAATAAATAAATAAATAAATGAATAAACTATATTAAAAATATAAGAGGTTCAGACCTTTACTTTTTACTTCCCATGTCTTACAGTCAGGTTCACATTGCTGTCAGAAAACACCCGACCAAGAGCAGCTTGTGGGACAAAAGGTTTCTTTTGGCTTACAGTCTCGAGGGAATGCTCCACGATGGCAGGGGAAAGCGATGGCATGAACAGAGGGTGGACATCACCTCCTGGCCAACATCAGATGGACAACATCAGCAGGAGAGTGTGCCCAAACACTGGCAAGGGGACACTGGCTATGGCACCCATAAACCTGCCCCCAACAATACACTGCCTTCAGGAGGCGCTGATTCCCAAATCTCCATCAGCGCGGTACCTAGCATTCAGAACACCTAAGTTTATGGGGGGGCACCTGAATCAAACCCTCACACCCTGAGTTGTTCCTCCCACAGACCGGTCAGATTGCCAGTATTAAGTATCTTTCCTAGAGGAAGTAAACGGCGGGACAAGTCGATCCTATGGGACCAGGAACGGACTTGCGTAAAAGTGTCTTGCAGCTTTTCTGAGATGCTCTTGGGTCGTTTGACAGACTTGCATCTGGCAGATAGAGAGGAGGCCTCTGGAATTGCAAGGGGCAGGACACCAGTGTCCAAGAGGTGTCAGGTCCCCAGGTTAGGTAGGATTGATCTCCCACAGCACCCTCGGGAACCATAGCTTGTCACAGTTCCAAGATGGCTTAAAAAATCTAAACCTCCCTTGCTTATGTGTTATAAGTGGCTCCTGGAGCACAACTCTCCAAGTTGAGCTATAAACATCGATGTCCTTGTCTACCCTATAAATAACTGCGGTGGTTCGTGTATATGCAGAAAATTTACTCAAAAGATAGCTTGATCCCCAGGTGGTGACCACAGTGGTGTTTTGGGATTTAGTGTCCTCAAGGCCTAGAGCAGCCCAGCCTCGGGGCAACCCTTTCTGTAACACTGTGAGTGGAGTGCGGACCCTAACCCCTGTTGTGCGTTTGTGTGTCCCCCACAACTTCAGTCACATCGCTGAGGCAATCACCATAAATCATTACAGGCTACCCTCTACCTGTTTTATTCATTCATTCATTTATTTTGATTTTCTAGGTAGGGTCTCACTCTAGCTCAGGCTGACCTGGAATTCACCATGTAGTCTCAGGGTGACCTCGAACTCATGGCGATCCTCCCGAGTGCTGGGATTCAAGGAGTGCGCCGCCAAGCCTGGATACTACCTCTTTTTAGATGGGAACATTTGGTTGGTGTTCAGGTTATTTGTTGTTGGGTAATAAAAGCTCCCCCAAACAGGAACAATTGTTTAGTTTGCTTATGAACTTGCAGCTTGGTTAGGACTTGGCAGAGACGGCATACCTTTGTGGGTACACTGGAAGTCTAGAGGTGATCTGATGGCTGGGGGCATTAGTTAGAACCACCGTCCAGATCTTATCCACGGGGACGGTCTCTGTGGGTACCTGACATACTCTTGGCAGGGTAGCTGGGTTCCAAGAGAATGTCCTCACAGAATCAGGCAGAAATACTTGCTGCTGCAGCTGCAGCTTCTTCTTCTTCCTCTTTTTCTCCTCCTCCTCCTCCTCTTCCTCCCCCTCCTTCTTCTTCTCTGGTTTTTCAAGGTAGAGTCTCACTCTAGGCCAGACTGAGAATTGTAGCTTGCCACGGTTCCAAGATGGCTTAAAAATCTAAACCTGCCCTGCTTATGTGTTTTAAATGGCTCCTGTGTAGTTAATCTCAGGAATTCACTATGTACTTAGTCTCAGGCTGGTCTAGAACACATGGTGATCCTTCTACCTCTGCCTCCCAAGTGCTGGGATTAAAGGTATGCGTCACCATGCCCAGCTTTATTTAGTTCTTTATTTATTTTTGGGTTTTCGAGGGAGGGACTCATTGTAGCCCAGGCTGACCTGGAATTCACTATGTAGTCTCAGGGTGGCCTCGAACTCACAGTGGTCCTCCTACCTCTGCCTCCCGAGTGCTGGGATTAAAGGTGTGCACCACCACGCCTGGCTGCTGGCTTTATTTATTTAAGTTTTACTTATTTGAGAGACAGAAAGGAGGAGAGAGAGAGAGAGAGAGAGAGAGAAAATGGGCACACCAGGGCCTCTAGCCACTGCAAACAAACTCCAGATGCATATGCCACCACCATGTGCTTCTGGTTTATGTGGGACCTGGAGAATCGAACCTGGGTCCTTAGGCTTCGCAGGTATGTGCCTTAACTGCTAAGCCATCTCTCCAGCTAGGGCCTAGCATTTTTAGATGATGTTTCTTTTTGCTTCGTGGCTGTTTTGTTTTGTTTTGAAGTAGCGTTTTACTGGGGCCCAGGCTGACCTGAAACTTAACTCTGTAGCCCAAGGTGGCTTCAAACTCAGAGTGATCCTCTTACCTCAGCCACCAAGTGCTGAGATTAAAGGCGCGCGACACTACGCCCCGCTTGGATGATGTCTCTGGGGGAATCCCGTGGGCTGGGGTGACGGGGGACCCAGCATTCTGAGGAAGGTCGAGTCGACCTATCAGCTATCAACCTTCTCCAGCACCGGCTGACTTAAAGGCGTAGGCTGGTTGTGTCACACCTTTGTCCTGAAACAAGTGGCCGGGGAGGAAGAAGTTCTCAATGAAGGGAGACTAGAGGCCGAGTCCCACTGCAGTGAGACTTTTGGGGTTCCTTGCCAGGACGTCTATAAACTTGTGATATCCCCAGATCATTGTCATAGGAGGTTAGCGAATTAAAACCCACGGAGCAGAAGGTAAGGTGCAGAGGGACTTTATTAGATTAAGAGAAGGAAGTGCAGAGAGCTCCTGTCGTAGGTAAGACAGAAGTGGGTAGAGAGCCCATGTGGCGGTACGGTACCTCCCCCCAATCATCCGAGCTTTGGGGGGGGCCCTTACCAGAGCAGGGGACTGGAGGTTTAGTTGTCAGCAAAGATGAGCAGCCAAAAGGTGGCCAGTGCCCACCTGGTAAACATTTTTAAAAATTTTATTATTTATTTATTTTTATTTATTTGAGAGAGGGAAAGAGAGAGAGAGAGAGAGAGAGATTGAGAATGGGCACACCAGGGCTTCCAGCCACTGTAAACGAACTCCAGATGCTTGCGCCACCTTGTGCATCTGGCTTACGTGGGTCCGGGGGAGTCGAACCTGGGTCCTTTGGCTTTGCAGGCAAAGTAAGCATTCATTCATATCCACCCCAGTGGGCTTCACTGTCCATTCAGGGGGTTCTGAGGGGGGGGGAGCTGGTCTGGACTCAGGGGGCTGGCTCAGGAAGAGGTCAGCCCAACCTGGGTAGGGGAGAGAGCTGCCTGGATCACAACGCTGAACGCCGCTTCTGCCTTACCAGGCGGTGTAACACCTCTTGGTTTTCTCTTTTGGGTTCTCTCCTAACTGCCTACCAGAAAATAAAGCTGATTAATTCCCCGCCCTCCCCCACAGCCACCACTGCATGATGAAGGGCTCTTTTTCCTCCAGAGAATTCCCTCGGGCTCCCCCCCATCCTCCCCTCCCCCACTGCCCTCCCCCACAGTCCAGCTGAGCTATTGCGGTGCAAGGAAGGACTCCTGAGGGGGTGACAGGGCGCTGGGAGGCTCAGCCAGGTTTCCTCTGCTCCCCAGGGTGAGATTGCACCACTTCCTGGGGAGGGAGAGCCGCGACTCAACAGCCAGGGGTTTTCCTTGGCAGCCGTGCCTGAACTTTGAGATGCTTCGGAGATGCCCTTTCCTGCCCTGAATGGCCTCACTGTTTAACTCTCCCCTGTGTGTGTGTCTTTACTAAGAATTTCAGCTCTTTTCAGGTTGGAGTTTCTGCAATCATCACATCTTACCCCAAATCCTTGCTTGGGTAGAATAGTATTTTTTTTTCTTTTTATAAAAAATTTTATTTTTATTTCTTTATTTGACAGAAAGAGGGAGAGAGAGAGAGAGAGAGAGAATGGGTGCACCAGGGCCTCCAGCCACTGCAAACCAATGCCAGGCACACGCACACCTCCTTGTGCATCTGGCCAACGTGGGTCCTGGGGAATTGAACCTGGGTCCTTTGGCTTTGCAGGCAAATGCCTTAACTGCTAAGCCATCTCTCCAGCTGTTTTTTTTTTTGAGGTAGGGTCTCGGTCTAGCCCAGGCTGACCTGGAATTCACTATGTAGTCTCAGGGTGGCCTCGAACTCGTGGCGATCCTCCTACCTCCGCCTCCCGAGTGCTGGGATTAAAAGTGTGCGCCGCCACGCCCGGTTTAGAATAAGCACTCTTAGCTTTGGCCCTGGTACACTGGGCCTGGAGGTTCCCTTCATCGAGGGGTGCTGTCCTGTGCCCTGTAGCGTGCTCAAACACATCCCTGGCCTTTGCCCAGCAGACGCAGTAGCAGTCCCCTCCCCCGCTGACTCCCAGAAGAGAAGCTCCTGCTTCATGTCCAGGACACGCCTCTTCCTCTTGCATCATCAGGGTGTGGAAGCCCAGACCCCAGATCTGGAGGGACATCCCAGGAGACACCTAGCCGTCTCCCCTCCGTCAAGCAAGGACATTGCTGCTGCTCGCTTCCAGCGAGTCAAGTTAGATAGTGAAGGGGAGGAGGAGAGGCAGTTGCCCTTCCTCACTCCTGTAGGAGAGTTGCACTGGCCTCTTGCGTTCTAGAGCTTTCTATACAAGCTTCTGACTCTCGGCTTACTGGTGGTTAAGGCTTGCTCGTGCAAGAACCCTGGTTGGCAGGACTTCTCTGATATGTGGCAAAGGAGAAAGTGCTGCACTGTCTCACCTGATTTACCCATGGCTATGCGTTGGCATGTTCACTTTTGGAGCCATTCTGTCCCCTGAATGTGGCCAGTGTCCATTCCAATGGCTCTGTAGCAGTAAAGATAGCGGGAAGCCTGGCGTGGTGGCGCACGCCTTTAATCCCAGCATTTATTCCGGAGGCAGAGGCAGGAGGATCTCTGTGAGTTCGAGGCCAGCCTGGAACTACAGAGTGAGTTCCAGGTCAGCCTGAGCTACAACAACAACAAAAATAGATAAGTGTGTGCGGGGGGTAGGGGGAAGACAGTGATGTATGTTCAAGTTCACCCACACCCACCCTCACAGGTCCTTGTCAGGGAAGAGCAAACCACGAGGACAGAGGAGGTTGGGGAGAAGGCTTGAGTGAAAGGATAGAACGTCTGAGGGAAGACATGGCTTCCATTAAGGAAGGAACTTCACCAGCTTGTCCAGTGGGGAGAAACCAAAAGGCTGTGCTAGGCGGATGAGCAAGTAGAGGAACAACAATGCTGTCGTGGTGGGTGTGGAAGTTCCTTAGCTCATGGTGACCACGCATGGGGTCACTGGAGATCTCCTTTAAGGGTTAGAGAGATGGCTTAGTGGTTAAGCGCTTGCTTATGAAACCTAAGGACCCTGGTTCGAGGCTCGGTTCCCCAGGTCCCACGTTAGCCAGATGCACAAGGGGGCGCACGCGTCTGGAGTTCGTTTGCAGTGGCTGGAGGCCCTGGCGTGCCCATTCTCTCTCTCTCTCTCTCTGCCGACCTGGACTGGAGAATTTGACTCAGTCGTGGGTGAACGTTTGATTCTACCAGTTCAGATGGCGCCTCAGAGATTTAGGCAGGTTGCATTTTACAAATAAAATTAAAAAAATTGTTTTTTCGAGGTAGGGTCTTAACTCTAGCTTGGACTGGCCTGGAATTCACTAGGTGGTCTCAGGGTGGCCTTGAACTCATGGTGATCCTCCTACCTCTGCCTTCCGAGTGCTGGGATTCAAGGCGTGCACCACCATGCTCGGCTAACATCAAATCTTGAATTTCTTTTTATTTATTTATTTATTTATTTATTTGAGAGCGACAGACACAGAGAGAAAGACAGATAGAGGGAGAGAGAGAGAATGGGCGCGCCAGGGCTTCCAGCCTCTGCAAACAAACTCCAGACGCGTGCGCCCCCTTGTGCATCTGGCTAACGTGGGACCTGGGGAACCGAGCCTCGAACCGGGGTCCTTAGGCTTCACAGGCAAGCGCTTAACCGCTAAGCCATCTCTCCAGCCCAAATCTTGAATTTCTTACTGGCCATTATGTTTGTAGGATTCTAGGCTGGAATGAAGTGGGGGGGGCAATTATTGAGTGGTAGGAGGTGAGTTTTCTGACAGCCTTATTCACTCGTTCGGTACTTGTTTATTGGGCTGCTTTAGTCTTCCATGAATTTCTTTTTTTTATTATTTTATTTTATGTATTTATTTGAGAGAGAGATATAGAAATAGGAGGGGAGGAGAGAATGGGCACACCAGGGCCTCCAGCCACTGCAAACAAACACCAGACACCCGCGCATCTGGCTTAAGTGGGTCCTGGGGAGTTGAACCTGGATCTTTTGGCTTTGCAGGCAAGCGTCTTCACCACTAAACCATCTCTCCAGCCCATATTCGGTGAATTTCCCGAGCACTGGCTGTAGATCTGTCATAGATGTCCCTGCCAGGGTCTGCTCCCTTAGCCAACAGGGCTGACAAGGAGATATTCAGGCGTGGGTTTTCTGGGCACGGGGGCCCACACCCAGCGGCACTCCCTCAGATGGGCTGGAGGCAGCGCCGGGGAGCTGCCCGTTCTCTTGAATGGCACGTTTGAACCCGAAATTCACATTCAACAGTAGCCCCAGCTTCAGAGCACCCCTTTCATGTGACCTTGACTTTTCCAAGGTCAGCTGGGAAGCAAGAGACTGAGGTGCCCTCAGGCCTTGCTGTGACCCTGTGTCTATAAGAAACCAGTTTTCTTCCTTGTTTCCTTCGGACTTGTTGAGACCTGTTGGGTCTGACTGCAGAAATGAGAGCACCCCGCCAGCTCACACCCCAAGTGGCTTGGGAAGTGATTTTTCTTGGAGAACCTTGGAGTTTATATAAAGGGCTCTTCATGCCCCGCCACGTGGAGTTTAATTTGGAGGAGGCTTAACATTGTCCTATTTTAGTGAACATGCAAACAAGCCTGAATGGAGAGCCAAGTTATTAGTATTTTTATTTTAACTTACAAAAATCCTCATTCTCATTCCTTATCGTTCTTTCTTTCTCTCTGTCTTGTTTTTCGAGGTAGGGTCTCACTCTATCTCAGGCTAGAATCCACTAGGTAGTCTCAGGGTGGCCTTGAACTCATAGCGATCCTCCTGCCTCTGCCTCCCGAGTGCTGGGATTGAAGGTGTGCGCTACCACGCCCGGCTTTTAGTTATTTATTTTTTGTTGTTTTTGGATTTTTGAGGTAGGGTCTCACTGTAGCCCAGGCCGACCTGGAATTCACTCCGTAGTCTCAGGGTGGCCTCGAACTCACGGCGATCCTCCTACCTCTGCCCCTCCAAGTGCTGGGATTAAAGGCGTCTGTCACCACGCCCGGCTATTCTTTCTTTCTTTCAAAGTGTTTTTGCTCAGTTAGACTTCAGGTTCTTTCTAGCATGTGTAGTTGATGCTTTGGTGAAGGTAGATGGCTCTTGTGGCCGATATATTGTTTAAAAACTATTTTATTTATTTATTTGGAGCGAGAGAGAGAAAGGGAGAGAGAGAGAGAGAGAGAGAGAGAGAGAGAATGGGTGCTTCAATGCTTCTAGCCACTGCAGATGAACTCCAGATGCATGGGCCACTTTGTACATCTGGCTTTATGTGGGTACTGGGGAATCAAACCCTGATAGTTAGGCTTTGCAAGCAAGTACCTTCACTGCTGAGCCACCTCACCAGCCCCAGTTTTTTTTATGAGAAAGTTTAAAAAAAATTTTGTTTATTTATTTGAGAGTGACAGACAGAGAGAAAGAGGCAGGGAGAGAGAGAGAGAGAGAGAGAGAGAGAGAGAATGGGTATGCCAGGGCCTCCAGCCACTGTAAACGAACTCCAGATGTGTGCATCTGGGTAACGTGGGTCCTGGGGAATCGAGCCTCGAACCAGGGTCCTTAGGCTTCACAGGCAAGCGCTTAACCGCTAAACCAGCTCTCCAGCCCCCGTTTTTTTAAAAATGTATTTATTTGCAGGCAGTGGGGGGGGGGGGGGAGAGAAGAGAGGAGAGTGACATCTTATAAACAGGGTGAAGCTTCTCTCCTCGTGTTCCTTCTACATGCATGGTGGGCTCGCTTTGGCTGGGCGTCTCTGGCCCCCTCTCCCTGAAAGCTTGCTTAACCGGGAGAGACTGGCGCACTTACTGTTCTGGAAGAGTCGAGTTATAGCTTCTTTCCTGATGAGACTAGCATACTGCCCCTGCTTCTCTCTTCCTCTGTTCAAGTCCAAGGGCAGCCTTAGTTCTCAGGACCTCCGCAGAGATTTCCTTACCAGGCGTCTTAACACTAGCATTGGACTAACAGTGAATCCCTGATTTTAGTCCTGGCTCCTCTGCTTATTGATAACACCGGATAAGCCGCTTAACTTCCTGAGTCTTAGTCTGTCAAGTGGGGGGGAGGAAATATCACCCCCCCACCCCGTGAGAAACAGCTTGAAGACCACGTGCGATGCGGAACATGAGGGGCGTGTATATTGCACACATCAGACGAATGTTTGGCCCCATCCCAGTGTGGGGTGATCGGGATCTGCCTGTCACAGGGTCAAGAAGGCTGAAGGCCAATGCTGAGGCCATTAGTGAGACACAGAAGTTCAAAACTCGTGTTTCTTTGCACCCCAATACCCACAACCGAGAGAGGACTCTTCTTCTCCCCTCTGCACGGGACTTATCATGGCCTGGATTGGAACGCCTGGTGAGTCTGCTCACTTCATCTGTTCAGGTTGTCAGAACAGCATAAGCCCACTAGCTTAGAAACAACGAGAATTTATTTATCCCACCGTCCCTGAGACCACGGAGTTCACCATCAGGGTGGATGGATGGCTGGCTCACTGATGAGGCTGGTTCATACCTAGTGCCTGCTTATTGGCAAGTGCTGGTAAGGACTGGTTCATAGGTGGCGCCCTTCACGTGGTACAAGGACTGAGGTATCTCTTTGGGGATTTTTTTTTTTTCATAAGAGCCCCAATTCCAGTCCTAACAGTCTAATCACCTCCCAGCAGTTCCACTGCTCACGACCATCAGTGCACACGTGTGCGTGCTTTGTGTGTGTGTGTGTGTGTGTGTGTGTGTGTTTGTGGGGCTGCGGCTCAAACCCAGGTTTTCACGTATTCCAGACACACACTTTACCAATTGAGCTTGGAAATAGCAGGAGTTAGAACTTCAGCATGCCTTTTTATAAGGAAGCATAATTTAAAAATATTTATTATCTATTTATTTTATTTTTTATATTAATTTATTTACTTGCAAGGAGAGAGGGAGAGAAAGGAGGGAGGGAGAGAAAGAGAAAGAGAGAGAGAGGTAGAGTGGGAATGCCAGGGCCTCCAGCCATTGCAAACAGATTCCAGATGAATGCGCCGCCTTTGTGCATCTGGTTTTACGTGGGTCCTGGGGAATCAGACCCGTGTCTTTAGGCTTTGCAGACACATGCCTTAACCACCAAGCCATCTCTCCAGCCCTGGTAATGTGTCTTGGTTAAATTTTCCTGTGCTGCCATATCAGGTTAGAGGTTCCACAACGGGAGAGAGTGCTTCCCATGGAATGTTAGGATTTCGGGCCACGGGTCCAAAACAATCAGGATCTCCCACCAACCCTCACTCCTCACTGATGCCATGCGGTCTCTCTCTCTCTCTCTCTCTTTTTTTTTTTTTTTGGTTGTTTTTCACAGACCAGACCCCACTACATTCTACACGTATTGAAGCCTTGCTCTGTTTTCTTTGGAATCTCTGAAGGGCACAATGGATAAAATGATAATTGCAATCCAAAACAAGCGAAGTTTGGAGTCAGAGTGGGGAATTCTCCAAGAAAAAAGAAAGGAAGAAAAGAAAGAAAACCCTTTGCTTGTATGACCCGAGCCCTTTATCTTTTCCGTTCCACTGTGTTTTCAGAGGAGGTGAACTTGACTCGTGAGGACGTTCGCACAAGAATGCCAGAGGCAGTGAACAGGTTGCTGAGGTCCTTTTTGGGTCAAATAAATTCGCCTGTGTTTATTTTATTGTTTTTTCTTTTCAAAAAAATTTTTTTATTAACAACTTACATGATTATAAAAAAATATCTTATGGTAATACCCTCTCTCCCCCTACTTTCCCCTTTGAAACTCCGTTCTCCCCATCTCAATCAGTCTCTCTTTTATTTTGATGTCATCATCTTTTCCTCCTCTTGTGATGGTCTTGTGTAGGTAGTGTCAGGCACTGTGAGGTCATGGATATCCAGGCCATTTCATGTCTGGGGGGAGCATGTTGTAAGGAGTCCTGCCCTTCCTTTGGTTCTTGCATTCTTTCCTCTACCTCTTCTGCAATGGACCCTGAGCCTTGGAAGGTGTGATTGAGATATTGCAGTACTGAGCACTCCAGTCACTTCTCGCCTGTGTTTATTAACTTCAGCTGTGCCAGAGAGAAGCAGCACTAGGCATGTATTAAGAACATGTGCATATGGGGGCTGGAGGGATGGCTTAGTGGCTAAAGTGCTTGCCGGCAAAGCCAAAGGACCCATGTTCGATTCCCCAGGATCCACGTAAGCCAGATGCACGGGGCACATGCATCTGGAGTTCATTTGCAGTGGCTGGAGGCCCTGGTGCACCCATTTCCTCTCTCTCTCTCTCTCAAATAAATAAAAATAAAAACATACTAAAAAAAGGGGAAAAAACATGAATGTGCAAGCATCTAACTGGGGCTTAGATGCATTTAAAAATGTTTTATTTGGGCTGGAGAGATGGCTTAGCGGTTAAGTGCTTGCTTGTGAAACCTAAGGACCCTGGTTCGAGGCGCGATTCCCCAGGACCCACGTTAGCCAGATGCACAAGGGGGCACACATGTCTGGAGTTCGTTTGCAGTGGCTGGAGGCCCTGGTGTGCCCATTCTCTCTCTCTGTCAATCTGCCTTTCTCTCTCTGTCTGTGACTCTCAAATAAATAAAAGAAAAAAGTGTTTTATTTATTTATTAGAGAGCAAGAGAGAAAGAGGCAGATAATTCCAGATGCATGTGCCATCCTGCGCGTCTGACTTACGTGGGTACACAGGGGGATTGAACTGATGTCCTCAGGCTTTGCAGGCAAACACCTAAACCTCTAAGCCATCTCTCCAGGCTTTAGACCTCTTTGCGTAATGGTAGTGGGCTCTCCCTGAAGCCTCCTTCCCTCTTCTTATGAGTCAATGTTGAAGAAAGGCACCCCCCCAAAAAAACCCCAAACATTCTTCTACTGAAGGAGCCATGGAGCAGTGTGTGGAGGGCCTCTGGTCTCAGGCATGGGATAGTGACTTTGCGGTTGACATAGGTTCCTGTCAGATACATTGTAGTTGGCAGTTTCCCTTTCAGTTAAATCGTAGGGCCTCAAGATGTACAGTCTTTGACAGCTGGAGTACACTGCGCTGGTGATCATGTGCCCTTTAGGAGACAGGAACACTCTTCCGCAGGCTTTTCTTTCTTTCTTTTTTATTTCTCAATTTTTATTAACATTTTCCATGATTATAAAAAACATCCCATGGTAATACTCTCCCTCCCCCCATTTCCCCTTTGAAATTCCATTCTCCATCATATCCCCTTCCCATCTCAATCAGTCTCTCTTTTATTTGGATGTCATGATCTTTTCCTCCTCTTATGATGGTCTTGTGTAGGTAGTGTCAGGCACGGTGAGGTCATGGACATCCAGGCCATTTTGTGTGTGGAGGAGCACGTTGTAAGGAGTCCTACCCTTCCTTTGGCTCTTACATTCTTTCCGCCACCTCTTCCATGATGGCAGTGACCTTGGGACGACTCAGAAGGTATCATAGTGCTGGAAGGAAGTGACTGGAGTCCGGAGGAACATCTCGACCACACCCAGGCTTTTCTTGCTGTAGCTGAGCCATGCAGATTCCCCCCCCCCCCTCAACCTGCTAATGCTGGTCTTACATAGATGTATTTGTTTGTTTGTTTTAGTTTTTTTTTTGTTCATTATTTATTTATTTATTTGAGAGCAACAGACATAGAGAGAAAGACAGATAGAGGGAGAGAGAGAGAATGGGCGCACCAGGGCTTCCAGCCTCTGCAAACGAACTCCAGACGTGTGCGCCCCCTTGTGCATCTGGCTAACGTGGGACCTGGGGAACCGAGCCTCGAACCGGGGTCCTTAGGCTTCATAGGCAAGCGCTTAACCACTAAGCCATCTCTCCAGCCCTGTTTTAGTCTTTTGAGGTAGGGTCTTGCTCTAGCCCAGGCTGACCTGGAATTCACAATGTAGTCTGGCCTTGAACTCACAGTGATCTACTACCTCTGCCTCCCGAGTGCTGGGATTAAAGGTGTGTGCCACCACGCCCAGCCTTAAAATTTGAAGATCTTGTGGACAACTGATGGGGATACATAGGCAGAGATCTTGAGGTGATTGCTCCAATTGAGAAAGTCTTTTCCCTCCAGGTTTATTTTTATTTTTTTGGTTTTCCGAGGTAGGGTCTCACTCTAGCTCAGGCTGACCTGGAATTCACTATGGAGTCTCAGGGTGGCCTCGAACTCACGACGATCCTCCTACCTCTGCCTCCCGAGTGCTGGGATTAAAGGCGTGCACCACCACTCCTTGCTCCAGGTTTATTTTATTTTATTTTTTTTTGTTACGACTTCTGTGTCAGTCTGGCATTGGTGAGGAGTCCAGAAAAGAACAAAGAGGCAAAGAGGGTGATTCTAGGGGCCAGCTGTGAACAAGGCCAAAGCCCAGGACAAGGACAGTTGTTTTACTTATGGTTCGCAGCCCCAAGTTGCCTGTAAAAAAAAAAGCACACTGTAGTCTCAGGGGTTTCCAAGGATCATCTTCAAATTGTGACCTCTTAGAATGCCTCACAAGGAAGGTCAAGCACTCATGTATTTTATTGTAGAGTGTACTAAGTAACAAGAAGTCTTCTAGAAGCACTTGATTACTGACTCTTTATTTATCTTTATATTTTATTTATATTTAATTTTATTTATTTACTTACTTTTTTTGAGGTAGGGTCTCACTCTAGCCAAGGCTGACCTGGAATTCACTATGTAATCTCAGGGTGGCCTCGAACTCACAGCGATCCTCCTACCTCTGCCTCCTGAGTGCTGGAATTAAAGGTGTGCACCACCACACCCGGCTTTATTTATTTGAGAGAGAGAAAGAGGTGGAGAGAGAGAGAGAATGGGCGCGCCAGGGCTTCCAGCCACTGCAAATGAACTCCAGACGCGTGCACCCCCTTGTGCATCTGGCTAACGTGGGTCCTCGCAAATCAAACCTGTGTCCTTTGGCCATTTTCTCCAGCCCCTGCTGTTTCTTTTAAAGCGAGACATGCCCCTACCAAGTACAGGAGTCATTAGATCACTTCAAAGATGATAAAACTAAGGTGGTATAAAGGATAACTCACATATTGATGCCCATCAACACTCTAAGAATGTGGAGATGGGCTATAACCAGGTCTTCATTTCCCCGTGTTGTTATTCACTTTGATCATTGGGGCAATAGATAGAAAGTCCAGTTCCATAGCCTAGGCTGAACCGGAAACTGCCTGGGTCGTCTCAGGGTGGCCTTGAACTCACAGTGATCCTCGTACCTCTGCCTCCCAAGTTCTGGGATTAAAGGGGCATGCCACCATGCCTTTTACATCAGACTGCAGTGTTCGTGGTTCAAATTTGTATTGTTACTAGTCTATGCATCTTTCTGGTTTGAGAGGCCACGTGTAGAGATAAAAATTGGACATATGGGTAGGAAGAGAAGGAAGGAAGGAAGGAAGGAAGGAAGGAAGGAAGGAAGGAAGGAAGGAAGGGGAAGGGAAGGGAAGGGAAGGGAAGGGAAGGGAAGGGAAGGGAAGGGAAGGGAAGGGAAGGGAAGGAAGGAAGGGACAAATGCAAAGACAATTAGATGAGACTTCCCACTTCTTTGTTCTTGATTTAAAATGGGGATGACTACTCTGATGATCCTCGTGCCTAGACTGTTGTGAAGAAAGGAAGCTTTAGAAAAGATTCAAGTTGGGCTGGAGAGATGGCTCAGCAGTTAAGGCGCTTGCCTGCTAAGCTTAGCGGCCTGGGTTTGATTACCCAGTACCCACGAAAAGCCAGATGCACAGTGTGGCACACGCATCTGGGGTTCGTTTGCAGCAGCTGGAGGCCCCGGTGTGTCTGTTCTGTCTGTCTGTCTTCTCTGTATGTATGTCACTGCTTGCAAAGAAATAAATAAGATATTAAAACAGAAAAGTTTCACCTTGACCTGGGCTTTGACTGGATTCTTTTGTTTCCGTGTTCCGGGCTGGAGCAGTGTACAGACACGGTGAAACGGGGTGTGCCTCTTAGTCTTTCCACTACACGTGACAGTCACTTACATTAGACTGATTTGAGAGGAGAAGTAAATAAGAAAAAGAAACACACTCATGATTGCACAAATAGAAACAGGTACAGAGCATAAGAAAAGTGAGAAAAAAAAACCCAACACAAATGTTCTCGTGGTAAGAGGAGCAAAATTATCCTGCACAATCCTGAAATAGAAAGTGTATGTTTTGGTTACAGTGAATCCAGTATGGAAATCATCCATTTTCTCCTGGAGGGCATGGACAAGTTTTTTTTTATATATCTATATTATTTATTTATTTGAGAGAGAACAAGAGAGAGAGAGAGAGAGAGAGAGAGAGAGAGAGAGAGAGAGAGAGAGAGAGAGGAAGACAGAGAGAAAGAAAGAGAGAGAGAGAATGGGCACACTAGGGCCTCCAACCACTGCAAACAAACTCCAGATGCATACTCCACTTTGTGCATCTGGCTTGCGTGGGTCCCGGGAATCGACCCCGGTCCTTTGAATTTTTTGTTCATTTTTATTTATTTATTGGAGGGTGACAGGGAGAGAGAGAAAAAGGCAGAGAGAGAGAGAGAGAGAGAGAGAGAGAGAGAGAGAGAGAGAGAGAGAGAGAATGTGTGCGCCAGGGCTTCTGGCCACTGCAAACGAACTCCAGACGTGTGCGCCCCCTTGTGCATCTGGCTAACGTGGGTCCTGGGGAATCGAGCCTCGAACTGGGGTCCTTAGGCTTCACAGGCAAGCCCCTTAACCACTAAGCCATCTCTCTAACCCAATAAGTTTTAGTGAAGATTGTTGTCGGGTGAGAGGCAGACATGAGTTCTAGATCCAAGGAAGGAAGGACCAGACACACTCAGATACATGGTTTTACTTGATTTCCATTCTGTAGAGCTCTAGCCCTATAAAATAGAATTATTAAGCACATTTTACACGTAAGGAATTGGAGGCTCAGAGTGGTTAAATAGCCCGTAGTTGGAGTGTGGCTGATCTGGATTCTAACTTGGTTGTTCCTGACTGTAAAGTTCACGTTCTATCTTCGGCACCATTCTGTTTTGAGAAGACAGGTTTAGAGACAAGAAAATGGGATATGCTGATAGGGAGGAAAGGAGGGAAGGAAGGAGAGAAGGAAGGAAGGGAGGGAGGGGAAGAGGAGACCTGTAGCTTGGGGGTGTCAGGTATTTTGAGATGTATTGGTTACACTTGACTTCTGAGAGCAGAGAACTACTCAGTGGAACGCTCTGCGGGTGCAGGAACCTCAGCATCCAGGAAAACACAAGAGGTGGCAGAGGTGGTGGAGGCGGCTGCCGTGAGTCAGATGGTGAAATCACTTCCTTGTGTGTTAATGTCGTGGTCAGGTTCGCGTTGCTGGTAGAAATCGCCCAACCGAGAGTAGCTTGTGGGGAAAAAAAGAGGTTTATTTTGGCTTACAGGCTCGAGGGCGAAGCTCCACGATGGCAGGGGAAAATGTCGACATGAGCAGAGGGTGGACATCACCCCCTGGCCAACATCAGGTGGACAATAGCAACAGGAGAGAGTGCCAAACACTGGCAAAGGGAAGCTGACTATAACAGCCATAAGCCCGCCCCCAACAATACACTCCCTCCAGGAGGCGCTATTTCACTAATCTCCATCAGCTGGGAACCCAGCATTCAGAACACCTGAGTTTATGGGGGACACCTGACTCAAACCACCACAGTTAGGGTATCACCTCTTGTTGTGAGAAAGCTGTGCTCTGGTGTAAGTTACTCCACATTGCATAACATAGTATGTTTTCAATATTTTGTTTTTATTTATTTGAGTGAGAGAGAGAGAGAGAGAGAGAGAGAGAGAGAGGCAGATAGGGAGACAGAGAGAGATTGGGCCCATCAGGGCCTCTAGCCACTGCACACAAACTCCAGAGGCTGCCGCCATGTGCATCTGGCCCATGTGGGCACTGGGGAATTGAACCTGGGTCCTTAGGCTTTGCAGGTGATTGCCTTGCCCTGAGAGACTCCATTTTACAGGTCGCTGTTTGACTCCGCTCTGAGCGCAATCGCAGAGGCAAGCTGACTATGCGCATCAGTGGGCACAGCAACATCACTGCCCACGAGGCACGGACTGACATGCACCTTATCCCTGGTAGTGAACAAGGGTGCCACGCCACTCTGTAAGTTTACCAAACTAAATGGGGACCGTCGGGACACATGGGCATATTAAATCATACTGGAAAATCAGGCTGAGAACATACTAGACACTTCCAATTGAGGACAAGGGTGTAACACACCCGTACCCGGAACCCCCAAGGGAAGTGACACCGATGTGCCCACCAACCTGCCTCCTGACCACCCAGTGTGCCAGTCAGAGGAGCGACAGGCAGAAATGTCTGACGATCTCAGCGGCTTTGGCCCGATTCAGCTCCCACTGTTTATGCAGCTTACTTGAACGGGCATCTGTCT
Source organism: Jaculus jaculus (assembly GCF_020740685.1). Classification (NCBI taxonomy): domain Eukaryota; kingdom Metazoa; phylum Chordata; class Mammalia; order Rodentia; family Dipodidae; genus Jaculus; species Jaculus jaculus. The sequence goes on along the minus strand of NC_059121.1, from coordinate 20,655,027 downwards.
GTCCACCTGTTTACCCACCTGGACCTGCTGCCCATCCATCCACCCATTTGTCTGTCTGGACCTAGTCCTGCCCTTCATCTCTACGGTCCCCTTCATGGGAAGAAGTCATTTACTCACTCCAGGAGCCTCTGTTGTAATTAGGTTATAAGAGATGCTAAGTGATGCTGTGTGGAATTGAGAAAGAAACGCATCTGACTTTTCAACAATGAAGTCAATAGCTTGATCCTGAGAAGGTGGTGGTGGTGGGGGTGTGCGTCTATGTTGGCTCAGGTTAGGACTTCAAACACTTGAGTTTATTTACGGAAGCCCCCACTTTACCTCCCCCCAGATTCCCTTCCCTACTGCACCCATGAGTCAGCGGCAGGGCGTTTGCTTAGCACGCACCAGGCTTCGTTTGGGTTTGCTCCTCAGTGGTGCCAGAGTAATACAAGCAAACAAATAAGAATCAGCGAGTTCTGCTTAATCTCTTCTTCCCCTTGGAGGAGGAGTGTTGCCGTCAGCCCCGCGTTGCTGGGGTGATCGTCCACCCAGGTGCAGTCGATGGAAGGAAGGAAGGGATGGGTTCATCACAGGCTTATAGACCTAGGGCAAGTTCCGTCCATGGTGGAAGCATCTGGCTCCCTTTCACAGATCGAAGCAGAGAGAAACCACCACGCGGCCAGCAAACACCAAAAGCAGCAAACACGGGCTGGAGAGATGGCTTAGCGGCTAAGCCCTTGCCTGGGGAGCCTAAGGACCCCAGTTTGAGGCTCAATTCCCCAGGACCCACATTAGCCAGGTGCACAAGGGGGCGCAGGCATCTGGAGTTCATTTGCAGAACCTGGTGCACCCATTCTCTCTCTCTCTCTCTCTGCCTCTTCCTCTCTGTCACTCTCAAATAAATAAAAAAAAATAAACAACAACAACAACAACAAAATAAAAGCACCAGAGCTCAAACTGCCATGAACACACACACACCTACTAGGGCTGGACTCAGATCTGCTCCCAGTGACACGGCCCCTGAAGCTGGAATCTGCCTGTGAGGGCCTCACATGGGAAGTTTAATTAAAAAAAAAAATGACTGAGTCTTTGGGGCCAACCATTCAAACTACACCATCCAAACTACCACAAGGAGAGAAGAAAGAGAATGTCACTCCCTAAGCAAGTACTATACCCCAAAACTTTAAAATTGGATTTCTTTCTTTTTTTTTTTTTTTGAAGTAGAGTCTCACTCTAGCCCGGGCTGACCTGGAATTCACTATTGTAGTCTCAGGGTGGCCTTGAACTCATGACGATCCTCCTACCTCTGCCTCCCTAGTGCTGGGATTAAAAGCGTGCACCACCACACCTGGCTGGATTTTCTTGGTTGTCATACAGGAATGATTGTTAAACACTTCTTTGGATAAAACCAAAAATGAACAAGCAAACAAACAAACAAAAACCCTGTTGTTTGTTACATAAACAGATCACCCTGAGATATATTTTGGTTTTGATCACTTTGGGAGATGGGATGCGGAGGCCGGCCACAAGTCTGTGACCAAATGTCCTGTCTTCTCCCAACGAAAAAGTGTTCCCACCTAGCATTTGCAACCCTCCCTTTAAACCACATATCAGTTGATTGATTGGTGTGGTTTGAGCCTGCCTTTCGGCCTCTCTCTCCAACTCCTGGTGTCCTTCACGCCTCACATCTTTGGACATAGTGATCTCTCTCGGGGCACGGTATCATGGGTCTGTCTGTGATCCCAGGGCTGGAGGGGCAGAGACAGGAGGATTTCAAGTTCAAGGCTACAAGTTACAGAAACAAAGACTAACTGTGTTTGACTGCCAGGATGTTCTGCAGGGCCTGGCTGCTCCAAACCTGCCGTCAGACAAAAATACTGTGATTCCTGGGCTGGAGATGGCTCAGAGGTTAAGGCATTGGCCTGCAAAGCCTAAGGACTGAGTTTGATTCCCCAGTGTCCACGTAAAACCAGACGCACAAGGTGGCGCACGCGTCTGGAGTTTGTATGCGGTGGCTAGAGGCCCTGGCGTGCCTGTTCTCTGTCTTTCTCTGTTTCTGTTAAATAAATAAATAAATCAAATATGAAAAAAAATACTGTGATGCGTAACACTCACCCACAAGTGGGATTTCTACTCCTGGTGACAGGTGTGGGTGGGGACACGGGTGGTCGGGGTTTCTCTCCCCTCCCACTCATCCTTCCTGTCCTCTGGGGCTGTGGTGGCATGAATTTGCAGCCCCATCTCTGGGGATGCCTGGGGTTTCTGGCTACTTCTATTAGAGCTGTAGTTTCAGAGAGAGACCTCTGTCTCGAGACCTATGGTGCAGAACAGCTAGGCGGACACCAGGTGTCTGCAATGCACACGCACACGCACACACACGTGTACACACGTACACACACGTGCACACTCACAGGCGCGCCTCCCCCATCTCCCCTCATCGTGAATTCGAGTCCAGGGCGGTTCATGCAGCAGTGGGGGGGGGGGAAGTCCTGTGGCTTCTGGAAGGCCTTAGAGGAGAAAGTGAAGACACAGAGAGGGAAAGTGAGGTGGCTGCGGGCCAGCGACCCCCCTCCCCAAGCCCCGCTGCTCCCTTCCTGCCCAGGAGCGGCCTGGGTGGGTAGGAGACCACTCCTTGCATTTTTAAAAATGTTGCTTTGAATTAAAAAGGAAGGGTGCACACAGGAGCTTGTTGGGGAGGCGCGGGGTTTGAGGAAGGTCATAGGAAAGCCTGGTATTAAATTGACAAAGATCACATTGTTCAGGGCAGGAAAAGACTTCGCAGCACCTTGCCCGGTTCTCTCTGACCTTTAGGATGGGCCTGAGGGCTCTGAGGGGAAGTGTGTGAATGCGGGGGCGGGGGATGTGGAATGAGGGGGCATTTGGAAGGAGAGGGGCGTGTGCGGAAGGGGCCAGAAGTGTGTGGAATCAGTGGTTTAGAAACATGATCCTGGATGGAGAAACTGCTTTTCTTAAACTCCGGGGTTTGGCTTTCTTTTTATTTATTCGGTTTTTAGTGTGTGTGTGTGTGTGTGTGTGTGTGTGTGTGTGTGTGCGATGTGATGCACCATGTGCACCTTTTATACCCTTGGCAGTAATAGAGTTGTCAAAATGTTTGCATTGTAGATTTGAGAATCAAACTGGAGGTGGTGGGAGAATTGAGGGGATGTGGCTGAGGCAGGAGAAGCAAAAGAGAAGGAGGAAGAGGGAGAGGAAAAGACAAAAAGGCCTGTTCCAGGCCTCCCGGCAGGAGGAGGGGGCTCACACCCTCTTGTCCCGCTCCTCTCACTAGATGGGTGACAACAACCTGGACGCAGGCTTGTTTAGGGCACAGCCTCGACTGACTTCCCTCCCGACGCCCCTTGTCGCGTGTGTTCACTTATGATCTTGGCTGAGCATTTACTTTCTTTTGTTTTAACTTTTAAAAATTTTTATTTATTTATGAGAGAGAGAGAGAGAGAGGGAGGGAGAGAGAGAGAGAGAGGGAGGGAGAGAATGGGTGTGCCAGGGCCTCTAGCCACTGCAAATGAACTCCAGACACATGTGCCACCTTGCACATCTGGCTTACGTGGGTGCTGGGGAATTGGACCTGGGTCCTTAGGCTTCGCAGGCAAGCACCTTAGCCATTAAGCCATGCCTCCAGCCCTTGTTTTAATTTTTTATAAATAATTTCATAAATGCAGACAACATGCATGATCGTAACCCTGACCTTCCACTCCACTTTCCCCCCTCCCCAGCCCCCCTTCTATGCTGGAGAGTCAAGGAGTCAGGAATATGGAATATCTAGAACAGATGTAAAATATTAACTAGGGACAGAGACAAATGTGCCCCAACCTGTGATTTCCAGAGAAGCAATGAATTTATTCAAATTGTTTAGCAAATATCCGAACTGGGATGGGTCACCATCAATCTAAGAACAAAGACTAAATGTTTGAAAATGCCTGCATCAGAAGAACTAAAAAAGATAGCATGGACCTGGTTTGAGGATTTCAATTTAAAACTCAAAAGTTTCATATACTGTCAGCGGAATTTATATGATTTCCTTAGAGCTAATTATCCTTCTCAATGTGAAGAATCCTGTTTTTACTTAAAGCTTAGCAATGAAGAATTAACTATTTCTTAGTTTTTATTAGATTTGGATTTAAAAAAATATTTAATTTATTTATTTATTAGAGAAAGAATGAGAGAAGAGAGAGAGAGAGAGAGAGAGAGAGAGACTGAGAGAATGGGCATGACAGGGCCTCTAGCCACTAAAAATAAACTCCAGGCCCATGTATTCTGGGGAATTGAACCTGAGTCCTTAAGTTTCACAGGCAAATGCCTTAACCACTAAGCTATCTTTCCAGCCCTAGATTTGGATTTTCAATGGCTAGTCCTATTCATATTTGTATAAAGATTGTGCACAAGAGAGCATTTTGTTTTCTTTTTTGACAAAGCGTGAATTAGCAGAGGGCTGGAGAGACGGTTCAGCGGTTAAAGGCACTTGTTCGCAAAGCATGGTTTGATTCCCTAGTTCCCATGTAAAGCCAGATGCGCAAAGTGGCACATGCATCTGGGCTTAACTTGCAGTGGCAGGAGGCCCTGGTGTACTCATTCTTTCTCTCTCCTTGCAAATAAGTAAATAGATTAAAACAAAAGAATTAGTGGAAACACTGCAGATTTTCCATTGGAAGAGGGCTAGTTATCTGAGTTATCTATAGGCTAACATTCTGCCACACTCACACGGAGTTACTGAAGGGTATTCCCCATGATTCTGACTTTAAGCTACTGCAGTGTATTCTGTGGAGCCCTCTGATATTTCATCACTTTCTTTTTTTCAAATTTTTATCAACAACTTCCATGATTATAAAAAATATCCCATGGTAATACCATCCCTCCCCCCACTTTCCCCTTTGAAACTCCACTCTCCATCATATCCGCCCCCCATCTCAATCAGTCTCTCTTTTATTTTTGTTTTTTTGTTTTTATTTATTTATTTATTTATTTGAGAGCAACAGACACAGAGAGAAAGACCGATAGAGAGAAAGAGAGAGAATGGGTGCGCCAGGGCCTCCAGCCTCTGCAAACGAACTCCAGACGCATGCGCCCCCTTGTGCATCTGGCTAATGTGGGACCTGGGGAACCGAGCCTCGAACTGGGGTCCTTGGGCTTCACAGGCAAGCGCTTGACCGCTAAGCCATCTCTCCAGCCCCTCTCTTTTATTTTGATGTCATCATCTTTTCCTCCTCTTACGATGGTCTTGTGTAAGTAGTGCCAGGCACTGTGAGGTCATGGATATCCAGGCCATTTTATGTCTGGAGGGAGCACGTTGTAAGGAGTCCTACCCTTCCTTTGGCTCTTACATTCTTTCCGCCACCTCTTCCGCATTAGACCCTGAGCCTTGGAAGGTGTGATGGAGATATTGCAGTGCTGAGCACTCCTGCCGCTTCTTTCCAGCACCATGATGCCTTCTGAGTCATCCCAAGGCCACTGCCATCTGAAAAGAGAAGGTTCTCTAACCAAAAGTGAGAGTAGCATTAATATAAGGGTATGAACATTAAGAGAAGTGCTTACTGGGCAGTTTGACAAGCATAGTATATACATTTATCCAGAAATCAGCAGTTGTTACACCCCTAGGGCTCATGACTACCCCGGTTTAAGTTTTCAGCACCAGGGATGTATTCCCTCCCATGGAGCGGGCCTCCAGTCCAATTAGAGGACAGTTCGTTTCCACCATGATAGACGTGCCACTATTGCACCCATTGGCTCATTTGGCCTGGCTGGCAAGATATAAGGCTTATAGTGTCCACTGTTGAGTATCTTCACCGGTGATTTCTCTCTCTCCCATTGAATGCATGCAGAATGGCTTCTCCCAGCTTTCTGTCAGCTGGTCTACATGGAGGAGGTTGTCAGCTCAGCTCCTACACGCAGGGGTGACCTGCACACTGCCTGGTTGTTTGTTTTTTTTTTTTCAGAGCTGTTTGTAATACCTCTTATGTAGGTGTCTTCCTTTTCTTTCTTTCTTTTTCTTCTTTGAGGTAGGGTCTCATTCCAGCCCCAGGCTGACCTGGAATTCACTATGTAATCTCAGGCTGGCCTTGAACTCACAGCGATCCTCCTCCCCCGATGTTGGGATTAAAGGTGTGTATCACCATGCCCTGCTGTTTTTAAAAGTTTATTTAAAAAATATTTATTTATTTATTTGAGAGAGCAAGAGAGGGAGAGAGAGAGAGAGAGGGAGAGAAGAGCATGCCAGGACCTCCAGCCACTGCAAATGAACTCCAGATGCATGCACCACCTTGTGCATCTGGCTTGCATGGGTCCTGGGGCATCGAACCAGCGTCATTCGGCTTTGCAGGCAAGTGCTTTAACCGCTAAGCCATCTCTCCAGTCCAACTTTCTTCATTTTAATTCAGTTTTCACGTACTTACATCTCGTATTCTCCGTGAGCATTATTCATCTTAGGACTAAGCTGAATAACCATCGTAGTTGAACCTGTGGCCATCAAGGTCAACACACTGCCTCTGACCGTCACCCCGGCGCACCGAGGCTGTCTTTTTGGGTGTGTTCATGCACCCTACACGCGTGGGTTCCAGCTTTCATGTCAGATGAATTTGAGTTGCCATCTCTTCCCTGGTTGAACAGTCCCAACTGTCTACTGTGTAAGTGACTTTCTGAGTTGTAGAACAGACGTCTGTGGCCTCTGTCATCCTGCAGTGTCGTGTATATTCCAACCAACGTCCTTTTGGACATGAAATACTTCAAATCTACAGCTTGATACTTTTTTCCTCCTCAACTAACCTTTCAGGACAGCCGCTCTGCTGGCAATGCTGTTTCTCCTGGTGCGTGCGTGTGTGTGCGTGTGTGTGTGTATGTGTGTGAGAGAGAGAGAGAGAGAGAGAGAGGAGATATATATAGAGAGAGAATGATAGAGAATGGGTGTGTCACGGCCTCCACCTGCTGCACACAAAGTCCACATGCACGCGCCACATCGTGTGTCTGGCTTTGTGGGTACTGGGGAATGGAACCTGGGCTGTTAGGCTTCGCAAGCAAGCGCCTTACATGCCGAGCTGCCTCTCCAGTCCTGTTGGGTGCATGTAAGGAAACTTAAGGTCATTAGGCGTTTACAGCAGCTGATTTGGAATGGGCCGGAAGATGAGGCGGGAAGACTGCAGCTGTGGAGCTTGCGTTACTTATGCTGGGAGCTTTACGCAGTGACAACGACAGTTCAGGTTGTTCCTTTCAGATTTAAAGAGGAAGTCTTGCGCTGGAGAGATGGCTTAGTGGTTAAGGCGCATGCCTACAAAGCCAAAGGACTCTGGTTCAATTCCCCAGAACCTATGGGAGCCAGATGCACAAGGGGGTGTATGTACCTGGAGTTGGTTTGCAGTGGCTGGAGGCCCTGGTGCGCCCATTCTCTCTGTCTCCCTCTCTATGCCTATTTCTTTCTCTCTCAAGTAAATAAATAAATAAAAATTCAAAAAAATAAAGAAGAAGTCTTAAAGTATCAATCATTCTCTATATAGCTCTGTGTGTGTGTGTGTGTGCGCGTGCACATGCATGTGTGTGTGTGTATGTCCTTAAAGACATTCCAACGGTACTAATCAACATCTGGAAACAGTATTGGGAAATCCACATGCTTAGTTTTTCATTGCAAACATTTTTCTTTCCTTGAAAGGAATGTTTTGTAAACTTGAAGGCTGTGCAGTGTTAGCTACCCAAGAAGCATAGTTTGCAAAACGTTATAATGTTCAAGTTGTTGCTGAGCCAGATAACTGAGACTCTCAACTCTAGGACAACGAGGAACTTAGGAAAGAGAAAATTGCCAGCAAGAATGTACATGACTTAAAAACATAAATATATCACTGTACTCAGTGAAAGATTCCCTTCCTCCCTCTCTCCCTAGTTCCTTCCTTCCCTTATCCTTCCTAGTCCTTTCTCCCTCCCTCCCTTCCCTCTCTTCCTCTCTCCCTTCCCTCCCTTCTTTTCTTCCTTCCCTGAGTTTTTCTTCCCTCCTTTCCTCCCTCCCTCCCGCCCACCCCCTTTTCTCTGATTTTCTGCTTTGCGTATGTACCCTAGTCTAGGGCCATCTCCCTGATGGGGGTGGTCTCGGCCTGGCTGTGAGAGTGGCGCGCATATTTCATCCGACCTTTCCCCTGTCATGTTTCCTGAGTCCCAGCTGCTCCCCTGTAAGGGGAATTGTGGCATGCAAGAATGAAAACCATTTCCCAGGCAATGAAATTCCCCTGCGAAGGCTGCTTCCCTGCCGGCTTCTCTCCCATCCTGGGATCTGGAACGTGCTTTGGGTTTGAGGTCCTTAGAGCTGTGATTTTTTTTTTTATTAAATTTTATTTATTTATTTATTTTATTTTTTATTTTTTTAATGAGGTGAAATCTACTTCACTTTTTATTTTTATAAATTATTTTGGTTTGTCGAAGTAGGGTCCCGCGCTAGCCCAGGCTGACCCGGAATTAAACTATTGTAGTCTGAGGCTGGCCTTGAACTCATGGTGATCCTCCTACCTCTACCTCCCGAGTGCTGAGGATTGAAGGTGTGCTCCACCATGCCCAGTTTATTTTCACTTCTTGTTCCAAACCGAGAGACCCTTTCTCACTGCTTCCCCCAAATTAAAAGAAATGCTTTTGCTTTTCTCTCAGACTGAGATTTTTGGGTCCATCTCATCCCAAAAATTAAGGGTGATTTAGCTCAGGGAGATTATTTTAAGAGACTTCCGCCCACCCTTATCAGCCCTCCCTCCACCCCCACTTCAAAGAGGCTCAGCCTTTCCTACCCTAAACCTAAAGCTTAAATTTTATTTTTAAGGAGAGAGAGAGAGAGAGAGAGAGGAGATACAGAGAGAATGGGCGTGCCAGGCCCTCTAGCCACTGCAAACCAACTCCAAACACGGGAGCCTCTTTGAGCATCTGGCTTTACGTGGGTACTGGGGAATCAAACCCTGGGTTGCTAGGCTTTGCAGGCAAGCGCCTTAACTGCTGAGCCACCTCTCCCACCCGGAGCTGCAGTTCTGCTTGGGTTCTGAGTCCTCACACCAGACTTATGTTTTAATTTTTTCTTGGTTTTTCCAGGTAGGGTCTCACTCTAGCCCAGGCTGACCTGGAATTCACTATGGAGTCTCAGGGTGGCCTTGAACTCACGGCAATCCCCCTACCTCTGCCTCCCGAGTGCTGGGATTAAAGGCATGCTCCACCATGCTCTGCTAGACCTATTGAAGCACAATTTCTGAGCCTAGGGTCTGGGAATCTCTATTTGAAAAAAAAAAAATTCTTAGTAAATTGGTTGATGATACAGGTTGGCAAGCCACGATGGATTAAGTGCTAATTGTATCAATTGTTCGTGACGGTGGTTCCAATGTACAAAGCTGTCAGATGGGCTGCTTCGTAATTGAACTCAGCTCTCAACCAATGCCCGTCTTGGAGAAGAAACGCGAGGTTTAAATTTCCGTTTGCTATTTGTTTGGGTTTTCTTCTAATGTCATGTACCGAGTTCTGTAGCTGGCTCTCTCGGGAGTTCGTCTTGTCTGTCCGGACATTATCTGTGGGTCCCGGGTACGTGGCAACTCGCAATGCAGGTCAGAATGTTTGCGAAAGCTCTACTCTCTCTGCACAGGGCAAGCATTGCAGCATATAAAGTCAAATATATCATTATGGGGCCATTATCGCTGGCCACTAGTTACTGAGCAGCAGCTGTTCCGCCTCCTGATTAGGCTTAAACATCGCCTTTTAATGTTTATGGGGCCAAATGAACCAGGTAGGAGACAGCAACATGCAGATGAACAGGAGATACACACAGGGCGTGGCCCTCTCAAGACCGCATTCTGATTCTTTGGGGAGGATTGAGGAAAAGTAACATGAAATCCAACACATACCAGTAGAAAGCAAATTTTAATGCAACAAAAGGAGACTCGAAGTGTTGTGAAATAAAAGTGCCTCCGCAGATTGATTTTTGGCTAAATGCAATTAACAATGACGTTAACAGGTAAGAGCAGCAAGGAATGATCAAATTTGCAAAGGTTTCAAGATACCCACCCAGACATTGAGGACATAAGTAGAAAATTGCCAGCTAACATGAGTGAGAAAAGAGATTCCTCCCTCCAAAGGCTCCCGTGGTTTCTTAATAAATACTTTAAAATTCCAGAAAAAAAAAATACCTGGAAAATACAAATAACCCTGTCATCCAAGTACTTGAAAAATCACAGCCCAGTTTGAAATGAACGCCCTAGTGCTTAGGTTTGGTCGTCAAATCACCACCGGATTCACGGGAACTTGTAAATGTCACAGAGAGAGACATGGTGATTCTATAATGCCTCTATCTCAGAGACAAGGCAGACAGAAACATTGCTCGACAGTGGGTCTAAGGAAGCAGGATGACAGATATTTCTAGAATGTACCTGTGACTACTACCCTGCTATGAAGTTTATGAGATGCTGCAACTATATTCCCCCATAGTAAACTTCTTGCTGAAGAGAAATATCAAATATCATGGCCGACAGATACTATGCCAGACCTATGTTATTATGCTAAGAAATGTGAATAAAATTATTCTTGTCAAGGTGTAGCAGAACGAAACTGATTTGATATGACAATATCTATTTTAAACTTCAGCCATTGCCTGCAGGTTTGCTGTTTCTCAACGTATCATGGAAGTCCAATAAGCAGGATATTAAAACACTTTTTTTTTCCCCCAGGTAGAGTCTCACTTTAGCTCAGGCTGACCTGGCACTCAGTCTGTAGTCCCAGGCTGGCCTCGAACTCACAGTGATCCTCCTACCTCCCAGGTGAGTGCTGGGATTCAAGGTGTGCACCACCACGCCCGGCTTTAAAATATTTTTGACTACCAGTACTCCACGCTGAGCTGAAAATTTTGTTGATTTACATAGAGCACTAATAGAATGGTGTCTGCTTCATTGTGATCTTAAATAGGGAAGGAACTGAAATATGGAACAGCTAAATGACTGTGACTGTTGAGGAGTAAAGAAATTCATGTTAGCCTGTATTTCATCTCCATATTTCACTTCCTTGCTGCTTTCGTGAACATGGATATTATGGGCCTGTATAATTCATTATATTTCTTTCTTTTTTAAAAAATATATTTTATTTATTTATTTGAGAGAGAGAGAGAGAGAGAGAGAGAGAGAGAGAGAGAGGGAATGGGCACACCAGGTCCTCCAGCCACTGCAAATGAACTCCTGCGCCCCCTGTGCATCTGGCCTATGGGGGTCTTGGAGAGTCAAACCGGGATCCTTTGGCTTTGCAGGCAAATGCCTTAACCGCTAAGCCATCCCTCCAGCCCAGTTCATTGTATTTCTGTGATGCAGAAGTCAATACTGATAAGACATAGCTGCTGGGTACACACCTTTCAGGTTTGCGCAGCTTGCTGTCCTTGTGCACCTTAAAAAGAACTCGGGGTTAAAGCTTAGACACTCTAGCCATTGATTCTGAAATGACATTGCTCGTGGTTTATTACTTGCCTCTTATTTTCATGTGAGCAAGCCCACATTTCCTCGAGACCTATAGGAGACGTGTGTAGAATACGGCATCAGAATTCCTCCCCCTGACAGAGATCCAGGTGTGCTTGGTTGGCACAGAGCCCAGGATGCTTAAATGCAGAGATGGGTTTGCTGAGTTTACACTCCAGGAAGCGGACTATTTACCTTAATTCTAGTGGAAGAGAGCCATACTGTTGCTATGACCCACCAGGAGGGACGTGTGTGTGTGTGTGTGTGTGTGTGTGGGGTGGGGAGTGGCTCATTTAGAAGCATTTTCTGTGGACGATTGGGGGACCGGCCTCATCATATTCCAGCTTACTGATCCACATCTGCTGGAAGGTGGACAGACTCGCCAGGATGGAACCCCCGATCCAGACGGAGTACTTGCGCTCCGGAGGCGCTATGATCTTGATTTTCATGGTGCTCGGTGCCAGGGTGACGATTTCCTTCTGCATCCGGTCGGCGATGCCTGGGTACATAGTGCTGCCTCCAGACAGCACGGTGTTGGCGTACAGATCCTTGCGAATGTCCACGTCACACTTCATGATCGAGTTGAAGGTCGTCTCGTGGATCCCGCTGGACTCGATGCCCAGCAAGGAAGGCTGGAAAATGGCTTCAGGACATCGGAAGCGCTCATTCCCGATGGTGATCACCTGCCCATCAGGAAGCTCATAGCTTCTTTCAAGGGAAGGGGTGGCAGCGGCTGTGACCATTTCTTGCTCAAAGTCCAGGGCCACATAGCACAGCTTCTCCTTGACGTCCCTCACGATCTCCCGCTCAGCCGTGGTGGTAAAGTTATAGCCTCTTTCCGTCAGGATCTTCGTGAGGTAATCAGTCAGGTCTCTGCCTGCCAGATCCAGGCGTAGAATGCCATGGGGCAGGGCATACCCTTCATAGATGGGCACGGTGTGAGTGACCCCATCGCCAGAGTCCATCACGATCCCTGTGGTCCGGCCCGAGGCATAGAGGGACAGAACGGCTTGGATAGCTACATACATGGCAGGTGCATTGAAGGCCTCGAACATGATCTGGGTCATCTTCTCCCGGTTGATCTTGGGGTTCAGGGGTGCCTCGGTGAGAAGGATGGGATGCTCATCTGGCGCCACGCGGAGCTCGTTGTAGAAGGTGTGATACCAGATCTTCTCCATGTCGTCCCAGTTGGTGACTACTCCGTGCTCGATGGGGTACTTCAAGGTCAGGATTCCCCTCTTGCTCTGGGCCTCGTCCCCAACGTAACAGTCCTTCTGACCCATGCCCACCATGACTCCCTGGTGACGGGGACGTCCCACCATGGAGGGGAACACAGCCCGGGGTGCGTCATCACCCCCAAAGCCTGCCTTGCACATCCCTGACCCGTTATCCACTACCAAGGCAGAGAGATCGTCATCAACCATGGTGTCGGCCCTGATCTTCTGGGTGGATGAGCAGAAGTTAGTGAAATGCAGGGCGAGATCTGAGCCGTGGCGCGCAAGAAAGAGAACTGGACGGGCTTAAAGCCTTCCGCAGCTGCCTCCCGGGACGGGGAGCTTGCCCCGTGATAACCGGTATTTAAAGCAGCATGCAGATCCCACCCACCTCCTGTGCCACCGATTCCCAGCATTTCTGGGTGGGGCCACCTCTGAGGCATTATTAATGATGGTAATTATAGAAATCATTAGTAGACCTCCTTCCATAAAGGGAAAAATTGTCTACCAAGTGGCCAAACCTCAAGTTGCTGTAATTAGACAACCCACACACAGATGCCAGCCTGCTTGGCAAGGTCTCCAGATGACTACGGCGAAGTGGTGGTGGGGACTGTCAATGTAATGGATGAGAAAGAGCTAGAGGCGGGATGGGGCTCACTCCTGGAAAGGGGACCCCTCTTCTCAGTTTGCACTCTGAGGCCCTTTTCTCTATTCCAGCTTAAACGTTCCAGTTTTACTATATTACTATTAATTAGTATTTTAAATATTTATTTATTTATTTGAGAGGGAGAAAGAAGGAGAGAGAAAGAGAGAGAGGAGAGAATGGGCGTGCCAGGGCCTCCCACCGCTGCGAAATGAACTTTAGACACGTGTGCCCCTTGTGCATCTGGCTTAGGTGGGTCCTCGGGAATGGAACGGGGATCCTTTGGCCTTGCAGGCAAATGCCTTAACCACTAAGCCATCTCTCCAGCCCTATTTTGATATTTTTATTCATTTATTTGCAAGCAGAGATAGAAGAGGGACAGACAGACACAGAGAATGGGCCGGTCAGATAGGGCTTCAAGCAGCTGCAAATGGACTCTAGATGCATGTGCTACCTTGTGCATTTGGCTTTACATGGGTCCTGGGGACTCGAACCTCAGGGTCCTTAGGCTTCATATGCAAGCACCTTGACCACTGTGCCATCTCTCTAGGCCCTTAATATATTATTTTCACGAAGGGTCTGATTCTGCAGTCTTTTACTTTTTCAGAATTTTCTTTCCTCAACTTCCTAACCACAAGATGCTGTCATGACAGACACTTTTCAGATCAATGTGTATGTTCATGTGTGTGCATATACATATGTACAGGTGCATGTGTATATGGGTATATATGTGTGTGTGAGAGCATGCCTGTGCAGGACTTGGAATTATACGAAAGAACACCACCCACCTATTTTGAGACTCTCTCTCATCAACCTGTAAGTAACCAGTTAGGCTAGACTGGCTGGTCAGTGATCCCCGGGGATCCTTCAGTCTCTACCTCTGCGTGGCTGGGATCACAGGTGTGTGCCACCATGCCAGCATTTTTTAAAATTTAATTTTTAACAGCTTCCATAATTGTAAACAATATCTTATGGTAACTCCCTCCCTCCCCCCACTTTCCCCTTTGAAACTCCATTCTCCATCATATCCCCTCCCCCTCTCAATCAGTCTCTCTTTTATTTTGATGTCATCATCTTTTCCTCCTCTTATGATGGTCTGAGTGTCAGGCACTGTGAGGTCATGGATATCCAGGCCATTTCATGTCTGGGGGAGCACGTTGTAAGGAGTCCTACTCTTCTTTTGGCTCTTACATTCTTTCTGCTACCTCTTCCGCAATGGACCCTGAGCCTTGAAAGGTGTGATAGAAATATTTCAGTGCTGAGCACTCCTCTGTCACTTCTCAGCACCATGACGCCTTCTGAGTCATCCCAAGGTCAACACCATCTGAAAAGAGAAGGTTCTCTACCAAAAGTGAGAGTAGCATTAATATAAGGGTATGAACATTAAGAGAAGTGATTACTGGGCAGTTTGATGATCATAGTATATACATTCAGCCAGACAGCCGCAGACATTACACCCCTAGGGCTCATGACTACCCCTGCTTTAAGTTTTCAGTATCAGGGATGTGTTCCCTCCCATGGAGCCGGCCTTCAGTCCAATTAGAGGGCGGTTGGTTTTCCACCATGACAGACGTGTCACTATTGCACCCATTCATGCCAGCATTTTTGCATGGGTGCTAGGGATTGAACTCAGGTTCTCTCGCTTGAGGATTGACTGGGATACCTCCCCAGCTAATTAATTAATTAATTAATTAATTAGTTTGAGAGTGACAGATAGAGGGATAAAGAGGGAGAGAGAGAGAGAGAGAGAGAGAGAGTGAGAGAGAGAGAGAGAATGGGTGTGCTAGGGTCCCCAGCCGCTGCAAACTAACTCCAGACATGTGCGCCCCCTTGTGCATCTGGCTAACGTGGGTCCTGGGGAATGGAGCCTCGAACCGGGGTCCTTAGGCTTCCCAGGCAAGCGCTTAACCGCTACGCCATCTCTCTAGCCCTGGTAGAAGCTGGTTTAATGAATGGAAACAATGAGTGGCTACGGTTGTCCCAACAGCTCTAACCATCATGCACTTGTGCCATGAAAAATGTAGAGCTATTCAATGATCTGAGGGCTGGAGAGATGGCTTAGCTATTAAGGAGCTTGCCCGCAAAGCCTAAGAACACGTGCTTCCAATCTCCAGGTCCCACATAGCCAGATGCAGTGATGCAAACGTGCAATGTTGCACCTGTGCACAAGGGGGCGCCCATGCCTGGCGTCCATTCACAGTGGTTGAAATGGCCCTGGTGCACCCATTCTCTCTCTCTCTCTCTCTGTCAAAAATAAAATGATGGGCTGTAGAGATGGCTTAGCGGTTAAGCGCTTGCCTGTGAAGCCTAAGGACCCCGGTTCGAGGCTCGGTTCCCCAGGTCCCACGTTAGCCAGATGCACAAGGGGGCACACGTGTCTGGAGTTCGTTTGCAGAGGCTGGAAGCCCTGGCGCGCCCATTCTCTCTCTCTCCCTCTATCTGTCTTTCTCTCTGTGTCTGTCGCTCTCAAATCAATAAATTAAAAAAAAAATAAAAAAAATAAAAATAAAATGATAAAAAAATTCAAAAGGCGAAAGCATTTACAGTAAGCAACGAAGTAAGCCATTATAGATTTTTTTCTGATGTGAATTTCTAATAACCAAATTTTATGACGCACTTAATCATGCGTAGACGTTGCTCACAGGACAAGGTTTATGGAGTCAATGGTGATGCACAGAGATAACGAATGTGCAAATCACAGTAAGTTCATTTGCAAGAAAATCATTTACAAAATGTTTGAGTTACATGCCAACAAACAAATTAAAGGAAAAGAAAAATAAAAAGTTGTACATTTGAATGCTTATTGTTTTTATTTTATTTTAGTTTTTCAAGGTAGGGCCTTGCTCTAGCAAAGGCTGACCTGCATAGTGATTTTTTTAAATAAAGATACTTATTTGTGTGTATATATGTGGTTGTGTGTATGTGTGAGTGTGGTGCACACAGGTCATGGTGCACACGTGGAGGTCAGAGGACAATGATTTTCTTGCTGAGAGGTTCCAGGAGTGTCTCCTGTGATCTGCCTCCCATCTTACCATTAGGGTACTGGGATTATAGGCCTGGCATGGTTACTGGCTTCATATATATATATATGTGTGTGTATGTATGTGTATGTGTGTGTGTGTGTGTATATATATATATATATATATATATATATATATATATATATGTATGTATGTATTTAAGAGAGAGAAAGAGGGCTGGAGAGATGGCATAGTGGTTAAGCGCTTGCCTGTGAAGCCTAAGGACCCCGGTTCAAAGCTCAATTCCCCAGGACCCATGTTAGCCAGATGCACAAGGGGGCGCATGGGTCTGGAGTTTGTTTGCAGTGGCTGGAAGCCCTGGTGCACCCATTCTCTCTCTCACTCTCATCTGCCTCTTTCTCTCTCTGTCACTCTCAAATAAATAAATAAATAAAAATCTTTAAAAAGAGAGAGAGAGAGAGAATAATATGGGTGTGCCAAGGCCTCCAGCCATTGCAAACAAACTCCAGACGTGTGCACCCCCTTGTGCATCTAGCTAATGTGGGTCCTGGGGGAATCGAGCCTCAAACTGGGGTCCTTAGGCTTCACAGGCACGTGCTTAACCGCTAAGCCATCTCTCCAGCCAGATTCTCCAGCTTTTTACATGGTATCCGAGGATCAAATTTGAGTGGTTAATGCTTCAACCACTGAGCCGTCTCCCCAACACTGCATATTGATTTTTAAAATCTCTTTTCCTTTTTGGTTGTGTGTGTGACGTGGTGGTGGTGGTGGCGGCATGTGTGGGTGGTGAGAGGCATGTGTTTTATGCATGTGCATGCGCCCACTCGGTGCCCTGTGTGCCCACCTGTGGTGGGGTGTGTTTGCCTGCAGTGGCCAAAGGGGAATGGCATGTGTTTCCCTGTTCCCTGAGCCAGCATCTTTTAACTGATTCCAGAGCTTACTGTTTTTTACACATGGTCTGGAGATTCACACATCTCTGCTTCCTTGCAGAACTGGACTCTAGACATGCATGCCCATTTCCAGTTGTTCATGAGAGTCCTGGGGGCTCGAATTCAAGGGGTCTCTAAGGTCTCCTCAGGTCCTAATACTCATGGGAAGTGCTCTTGACTGTTGAGTCATCTCTGTACTATATAGTCTTTGCAAGTATTCATTAATTCATTTGCAAGGAGGGAAGAAAGGAGGAAGGGAGAAAAAGAACCAGAGCATAACGGTGCCATTGCACACAAACTCTAGACCCATGTGCCACTTTGTGCACCTGGCTTTAAGAGGGTACTGGGGAATTAAGCCTGGGCTGGCAGGCTTTGCAAACCCATGCCTTAACTGCTGAGCCATCTCCCCAGCCCCCTTTCTAAAAACATTTTGTTTGCCTGGAGAGATGGCTTAGTGGTTAAGTGCTCGCCTGTGAAGCCTAAGGACCCCGGTTAGAGGCTCGATTCCCCAGGACCCACGGTAGCCAGATGCACAAGGGTGCACACGCATCTGGAATTCATTTGCAGTGGCTGGAGGCCCTGGCATGCCCATTCTCTCTCTCGCTAGCTATCTGCCTCTTTCTCTCTCTGTCGCTCTCAAATAAATAAATAAATAAATAAAAATGAACAAAAAACAAACAAAAAAATATCTTGTTCAAGATGCATGTGTTTTTAAACTCACACTTCTCTGTGGTCATTAAAGTTTACGAAGTCATGATAGTATTACATTCATTTAAAGATTTCTCTTAAAAGGTAGAGATCTATGCTGACCATTTGTTTGAATTTGATATTTAACATATACATATCAACAACTCCTTGGTAGTCTATGCGCCATGATAAAAGGTAGAACAGCATCAGTGCGTGTCTGAGAACCAATGTTGAAGAAAGCGTATTGCTAGCAAGATGGCATCCACCAGCAGGGTGGGCCAGGTAGTGAAGCCACACGCTCCGCTGATGGGGTTCCCCAACAGAAGAGACAACCCTAAACTCAGCGCCTCAGAGGCTATGCCCCACTCAGTAGAGCGCCCCACAGAGCGTTCTAAAGGAAGTAAAACAGCAGATTTGCTGATGCGTTAGGGTCCGCCAGACACTGCTGACGTGACCAAGACCTTAGCTCAGAAAGACAGCAGGAAACTCATCTCTCAGGAAGAAACGGAATTCAGCCAACGTGGAGGCCCAGGATGACCACCGGGGCTGTGCTTCGTCATCAGACAAAAGAATTATCTTCACAACAAAGGACTTCCAAAAGCGCAAATGAAAAATTGTATATCCAGCCACCTTAATAAGTAAATATTCTGCACAGAGAAAGGAAATACGGAAAATTTAAGTAGGTACTTGTATCACCTGATTTATGCAACTTGGCTGGTTTTTCTACAAGCTTACCTCATTATGGACTTATTAAAGTCTGCAGTTTTAAATGTTAATAATAAAAAAGGAAGCTTATCGCTTAGGTACACAGGATGTAGTCTTCTTAGTATTTTTCATGTTCACATCTAATTTCTCCAAAGTCACTTTTTTTTAAATTCTTTTTTTAAAAAATTATTTATTTATTTATTTGAGAGTGACAGACACAGAGAGAAAGACAGATTGAGGGAGAGAGAGAGAGAGAGAGAATGGGCGCGCCAGGGCTTCCAGCCTCTGCAAACGAACTCCAGACGCGTGCGCCCCCTTGTGCATCTGGCTAATGTGGGACCTGGGGAACCGAGCCTCGAACCAGGGTCCTTGGGCTTCACAGGCAAGCGCTTAACCGCTAAGCCATCTCTCCAGCCCCAAAGTCACTTTTATATTGGTTCATTGATTCCTCTCCCAGCAAGCTCCCTTTGTAAGCGGAGACAACAGCCCTTCATCCGTGTATGCAATGCAGCATCCAGGTCAAAGCCCAGCAAAGCCAGCTCGTGTCTTTGCCCAGCAAGTCATGGCAACCGTGCGCGGTGAGTCCCCAGCCCTTTTCTTTGACATAGAGTTAATTTCTCTCTGGATTAATCCCAGTTCTATAATGCGCCTTCAAACCCGCCCCGTTGAAAAGTGAACTGAGGGATGGAGGGATGGCTCAGCAGTTAAGGTGTTTACCTGCAAAGCCCAAAGGCCTGGTTCGATTCCCCAGTACCCACGGAAGGCCAGAGGCACGTAATGCCACATGCATCCGGAGTTCATTTTCAGTGGCTGGAGACCCTGGAAACCTATTCTCTCTGTTTCTTTCCTTTCTCTTACGTCTCCCTGCTTGCAAATAAACCGATAAGAATACTTTTCGAAAAATGCCCATTGAGGTAGCAAGCAAGAGTCATGGTCTTGCTTTTGACCCTGCCAGGACAAACCCTTCTCAGAATTCTTTGTGTAGCTCAGTTTCCCGCTGTGAGCGTTCAGGAACAGACCCTCTAGCCTGATAGTTTTACGAGCTCCCTTCTCATGTAGTACAACTGAGCTGTTGTTTCGAATGATGTTTTATTGCTATAGGGTGGTGTGTTGGGGGTTGTCTTTTTTTTTTTTTTTAACCCCGTAACAAACTTCAAGTATATCTGACAGGATGGAAAACAAAATACACATTGTATTTTGCACAGATCCCCATTTATGAACACTCCAATTTTGTGTACTGAATACACACCACTGTCTTTTTTTATTTTTTATTTTGTAGGTAGGGTCTCGCTGTAGCCCAGGCTGACCTGGAATTCACTCTGTAGTCTCAGGGTGGCCTTGAACCCATGGCGATCCTCCTACCTCTGCCTCCCGAGTGCTGGGATTATAGGTGTGTGTCTCCACGCTTGGCTACCATACCACTGCCATTTTTTATCAGCATCTTTCTTCACTTTATATGTCTTGTTTTGAGATTGGGTCTCTCATGAAATCTGGAGCTCATCAATTCATCTTAGACTAGCAAGCCAGTATTATACCCCAGGGATCATCCTGTCTCTGACTCCCCAGCGCTAGGATTATAGGATGGCACCATTGTCCTCGGCTCTTATGTGTGTGCTAGGGGTCTGGATTCAGATTCTCAAGTTCACGTAGCAAGCATGGCACCAGCTGAACCATCGCCCCAGCTCCTGACACTGACACTTTTGAAATTAATTTTTTTTTTCTTTTAGAGAAAGAGAGAGATTGGCAGGCCCTCAGCCACTGCAACCACACTCCACATGCTTCTACCAACTAGTGGGCATGTGCGACATTGCACTTACCTCACCGTTGTGTGTCTGGCTTATGTGGGATCTGGAAAGTCAAACATGGGTCCTTAGGCTTTGCAAGCAAGCACCTTAACTGCTAAGCTATTTTTTTTATTCCTCCATTTTGAGATTGAAAGCAAAAGAGGGGAGAGAGAGGAGAGAGAGAGAGAGAGAGAGAGAGAGAGAAAGAGAGAGAATGGGAATGCCAGGGCATCCAGTCATTGCAAATGAACTCCAGATGCATGTGCCAGCATGGGCATCTGGCTTACGAGGGTACTGGGGAATCGAACCTGAGTATTTTTTTTCTGTTTATTTTTTATTTATTTGAGAGCAACAGACAGAGAGAGAAGGGGGTGGGAGAGGAGAGAGAGAGGGAGAGAGAGAGAATGGGCACCCCAGGGCCTCCAGCCACTGCAAACAAACTTTAGACACATGTGCCCCCTTGTGCATCTGGCTACGTGGGTCCTGGGGAATCGAGCTTCGAACCAGGGTCCTTAGGCTTCACAGGCAAGCGCTTAACTGCTAAGCCATCTCTCCAGCCCGACACTGATATTTTTTTGAAGCAGGGTCTCTCACTGGCTTGGAGCTCACCAATTTGGGTAGAATGGATGGCTGGTGAGTCTCAGGAATCTACCTGTATGTAGCATCAAGCTAGGAATTTTATTATTATTATTATTTTATTTTTTGGTGTTTTTGAGGTAGGGTCTCACTCTCGCTCAGGCTGACCTGGAATTTACTCCGTAGTTCCAGGTTGGCTTTGAACTGATGGTGATCCTTCTACCTCAGACTCCAGAGTACTAGTATTAAAGGTGTGTATCACCATGCCTATCTGGTACAGTACATTTTGACCAACACCAGGATGTGCTTAGAAGGAAATCTGACATGAGATTCTTTTTTTTTTTTTTTTTGCCATTTAGTGACCATACCTTGCGGCCCCCAGCCTGCATTAACCCCTTTTGGTGAATAAGCTCAGTCCTCACTCTGCAGGCAGTGGGATCCTTACTGTTGGTTAAAAAAGCCAGACATGGGGGCTGGAGAGATGGCTCAGTGGTTCAGGCGCTTGCCTGCAAAGCCTAATGATCCGGGTCCAATTCCCTAGTACCCACATAAAGCCAGATGCACACGGTGGCACATGCATCTGGAGCTCGTTTGCAATGACTAGAGGCCACAGCATGCAGTTCTGTCTGACTCTGTCTCTCTTCTCGCACTGCTTGCAAATAAATAAATAAAAATAAATAAAGAGGGCTGGAGAGATGTAACGGTTAAGCGCTTGCCTGTGAAGCCTAAGGGCCCCGGTTCGAGGCTCGGTTCCCCAGGTCCCACGTTAGCCAGATGCACAAGGGGGCGCACGCGTCTGGAGTTCGTTTGCAGAGGCTGGAAGCCCTGGCGCGCCCATTCTCTCTCTCTCCCTCTATCTGTCTTTCTCTCTGTGTCTGTCGCTCTCAAATAAATAAATAAAAATTAAAAAAAAATAAATAAAGAGCCGGAAGTTCATGTTGGTTCTTTGACACAATTTAGAAGGAGGTTTTGGGAATTTCAGTTGCTCTGTTAACGAGGTTTTTTACAGGAAGAATAGTACGGTTGGTAGAACCCCTTGCTGGCATTCACGGGCCGGGGTTTGAGCTCAGCAGTGTAATCTCAGACTTGGGAGGCGGACTCAGTCTTACCTGTGTGACTGAAGTTGTTGACGTTGAATGTCTGATCCTCCTCCCTCCGCCTCCCAAGTCTTTCTTTCTGGGATAGATAAGGAGCCCCTGACTCAAATAAGGAAAAAGGAATCGTTTTCTGTGTGTAGTCGATGAATGTTTTCAACGATATTTTGCTCTCTCTCTTTCTCCCTCCCTCTTCTCTGCCAAATAAGTAAATTAAAATTGATTAAAAAAAAAAAAAAGGCTGCAGGGTTGGCTTAGCAGTTAAGGTGCTTGCCTGCAAAGCCAAAGGACCCAGATTTGATTTCTCAGGACCCACATAAGCCAGTTGCACAAGGTGGCACGTGTATCTGGAGTTTGTTTGCAGACGCTGGAGGCCCTGGCACGCCCATTCTCTCTCCCTCCCTCTGTCTCTCTGTCAAATAAATAAATAAGAATAAAATATTTAAAAAAGATATTTTTTCCAGGCGTGGAGGCACACACCTTTAATCCCAGTACTCGGGAAGCAGAGGTAGGAGGATCGGAGGATCACGGTGAGTTTGAGGCCACCCTGAGAGTACATAGCGAGTACCAGGTCAGCCTGGACCAGAATGAGACCCTACCTCAACCCCCCCCCCCCCCCACAAAAAAAGATATTTTGATTCTAGGAGGAATAACATGGAGGAAGATGCCGTTAATCTGTTCCTGATGGGAACCATATATCATCTGAGAGAAAGCTCAGAGTTGTGTTTTAATGATGTAGGAGGGACAAGGAAACCAGTAATTGCCAATCACTAAGCATTTGCCAGTCTTCATGCTAAATGTCCCCCATCCACTGTCTCATTCCTTTTTCATTAAGCTTTGAAAAATATTTATTTATTTATTGATTTGCAAGCAAAGAGAAGAGAGATAGACAGAACGGGCATGTCAGGGCCTTCAGCTCTGCAAACGAACTCCAGATGCGTGCACCACCTTGTGCATCTGACTTTTTGTGGACACTGGGGAAATGGAACTCAGGTCCTTAGGCTTTGCAGGCAAGCGCCTCAATGGCTTAAGTCATTTCTCCAGCCCCCTCTGCCTCATTTCTTTCTTTCTTTTTCTGTTTCACATTTGTACTTTCTATTTTCAAATTTTTATTAACAACTTCCATGATTAGAAAAAATATCCCAGTGTAATACCCTCACTGCCCCCACGTTCCCCTTAGAAACTCCACTCTCCATCATATCCCCTCCTCATCTCAATCAGTCTCTCTTATTTTGATGTCATGATCTTTTCCTCCTCTTATGATGATAGTCTTGTGTAGGTAGTGTCAGGCACTGTGAGGTCATGGATATCCAGGCCATTTTGTGTCTGGAGGAGCATGTTGTAAGGAGTCCTACCCTTCCTTTGGCTCTTACATTCTTTCCGCCACCTCTTCCGCATTAGACCCTGAGCCTTGGAAGGTGTGAGAGAGATATTACAGTACTGTGCCTCATTTCTTCAGTCACCATGACAACCTGTATAAGGTTCACAGGAACACCATCCACACTTCAGAAAGGCTGAACTGAAGCTGAAAGAGTAAACTGACCGAGACTGATAGTGTCATCCTCAGGATTTGAACCCAAGTAGACCAAGCCCTGAGCTCAGTGAGGGGCCAAAATAAAGGGCACAGGGCATCTTGCTGGTTTCCAGTGAAAGAGGTAACCCACAGAGTCCACTTCCATAAAGGCTGAGATTTCCTAGTTGGCAACGCTCACCTTAAAGTGTCCAAATGCCACCTTGTGTGATTAATATTAATATTAGGCTGGCCTACTCTCAAAATAGATGGAAGAAATGATGTATCCATGCCTGGATTGAAAGAAAATCATCTTTGAGACAATCTACCGTTACTTAGATAAGGAAATGGTGGGACAGCGTGTTCCTGAGGAAGCTGTGATATGGGTAGAGTGGTACTCGGCAGCGAAACCTGAATCAGGAATAGTAGTGTGTCCTTGGGGCATGGCCACGCGGCAGGTGGAGCCTGCCAGACATCAGCCTTAGACCTCAAATGCACTGCCTTCCGACAGCCAGAGTTGACAGTGGTACGCCAAGATGCGGAGCCTAGAGAGGGGGGCTAGGGTTCTGGTTTAGGAGATGAGGCGAGCGTCGGAGAGCCTGGATAACTGAATATATCAGCTAGTCTCCAACGGAGGCCAAGAGTTGAAGCCAATCAAGATGGGCAGGAACTGGGGCTGGAGAGGTGGCTCAGCAGTTTAGGTGCTTGCCTGCAAAGCCTAACGACCTAAGTTTGATTCCACCCGGGCAAAGCCAGATGCACAAAGTGGTGCATGCATCTGGACTCTTTTGCAATGGCTGGAGGCCTTGGCCTATCCATTCTCTCTGGCTTCTCTTCTCTTCTCTTCTCTTCTCTTCTCTTCTCTTCTCTTCTCTTCTCTTCTCTTCTCTTCTCTCTCTTCTCTCTCTTCTCCCCTCCCCTCTCCATATATATATATATATATATATATATATATATATATATATATATATATATATATATATATATATATATATATGTATTAAAAAAATAGGCAGGGGCCTCCAGAGTACAGAGCTGGAGGTGGCAAACTTGAAGAAAAAGACAATCAACATAAAAGCTTTAATGATTTAAACTAATTTAACATCACTGGAGAACTGAGGAGGTGTGAGTGACCCTGGGCCAGCCGGGGTTCACCGAGGAGATCTCACAGAGTTGGAGAAGAAGAAGAAAGCTGTGACTAGAGACAGATGCCCTCGGGTCCCACAGGGCTGACTTCATCAATCTAGCCTGTCATAAAGACACGGGGGGGGGGGGGGAACACAAACTGAAAAATGTTCCGTGTCGACTCGCTGTGGTCAGCCTTTATTCTCCATTCCGGTGAACTGGTGACTGCCTGTGCCACATCCGATGCCTTGCACGTGTCCATTTAGCTCGAGCAGAGGCCAGTGCTGGTGACCCGGGACTGTGGATCGTTAAGCGCCAGCGCACACCCCGTTTTCCAGTGTGCTCTGCTGCTCTGGGTAAGGGGCGCTGGAGGTTCATGATGCAGGATGGAGAAGGTAATTCAATTTACGCAGCTGCCCAGTTCACCTCTAGGGGACAGCACTGATTGATAGAATATGACTCAGTGTACTGTTTTTTTCTTTTTCTTTTCTTTTCTTTTTTTTGCTAAGGGATGCAGCTTTTCTGGGCTCTCAGGAGGTGAAGGGAGGGGATTGGATAGCTGGATCTACAGAAGTTTTCCTTCGTTCCCTTTTTTTAAAAAAATTTTTAATTTAATTTAATTTATTTATTTGAGAGCGACAGACAGAGAGAGAAAGACAGATAGAGGGAGAGAGAGAGAATGGGCGCGCCAGGGCTTCCAGCCTCTGCAAACGAACTCCAGACGCGTGCGCCCCCTTGTGCATCTGGCTAACGTGGGACCTGGGGAACCGAGCCTCGAACCGGGGTCCTTAGGCTTCACAGGCAAGCGCTTAACCGCTAAGCCATCTCTCCAGCCCCCTTCGTTCCCTTTTGCTGGCATCAAGGTGGCATGTGATCTGTTGACAAGGACCCACGGGGTAGGTGCTGGGTAGAGCTCAGGATGGAAGGGAAACAGAGATGATAGAGCAAATAGGGCCCAGATGAAAGTCAGGGCAGTTAAATATTAGGGCTTAAAACCTGTGACTGGAGGCATCCCTCCCTTTCGTGACGAAGCCACGGAGTCCAGGGGAAACAACGCTAATGAGACCGTAGAATAGACCGTACTAGTATGTGGTATGACCTCTGGGTCACCCCTGGGGGGACAGGTCACGGCTTGACACTTGGCCTCTAGACTCCCACACAGACTATTTTGGCCTGCTCAGCGGTCTGCAAACATTGTGGAATTATTAGTTTTGGAGATGGATGAAATAAGTAGGTTTCTAATCGCACTTCTCTTGAAAGAATAGAATAACCAACAACATGGGGAACTATGAACTGCGGCTGAATAGCAGAGGCATCTTTGCCAAGGGGTGACTATCGTCCCTCCCTTCTTGGTCCCAAATCCATCTCTTGCTGCTACCAGCCTCCCTTCAGGAAGGTGGATGTGAGCTGCATACGTTCTGAGAAACTGAAAAGGACCATTAAATTGAGGGAGGGCATGGGAATGGAAAAAAAGGAAATGGGAAGAAATGTCCTGTGGTCTTTTTTTTTTTTTTCTTTATGCATAGTCTGATGTTTACAAGAGCAGACTATAAAATGCTAAGTGGCTGAATTTCTTTAACTGTATCAAAAAAAAAAAAAAAAAAAAAAAAAAAAAAGCCCAGATGTATCACTTTAAGAAAAGGAATCTAGCCGGGCGTGGTGGCGCACGCCTTTAATCCCAGCACTTGGGAGGCAGAGGTAGGTGGATTGCCGTGAGTTCGAGGCCACCCTGAGACTACATAGTGAATTCCAGGTCAGCCTCAGCTAGAGTGAGGCCCTACATTGTAAAACAAAAACAAAAACAAAAACAAAAACAAAACCAAAATGACCTCCCCTGGCTTTGTGAGCTGGAAACAAATTCCTTTCTTCCCTACACTGTGTCTGGTTTGAACGTTCACCCCAGCAACACGAAGCTGTCTACAACAGAAAGGAAGAATTTAAGTAACAACTGGAGGATAGTTTCTTTTTAAAAATGTTTTACTTGGGGCTGGAGAGATGACTTAATGGTTAAGGCATTTGTCTGCAAAGCCAAAGGATCTCGGTTTGATTCTCCAGGACCCACGTAAGCCGATGCACAAGGGGGCACATGCATCTGGAGTTCGTCTGCAGTGTCTGGAGGCCCTGGTGTGCCCATTCTCAATCTCTCTCTCTCAAATAAATATATATATAAAAAATGTTTTACTTGTCATTTGCAAGGGGACAAAAGGAGAGAGAGAGAAAGAGAGAGAGAGAGAGATCCAGGGCTTCTTGCCACTGCAAATGGGCTCCAGACCTATGCATCACTTTGCGCACCTGGCTTTACAAGGGTACTGGGGAATCAAACCTGGAGCCTTTTCCTAGGTTTGCAAGCAAGCACTGTGAATTGTTGAGACGTCTCTCCAGCCACTAGGGTGTAATTTCTAAGAATATCATAAATACAGCTGCTTCTGGTGAACTGTTTCTTTCGGTTGTCACTTTGGGGGCAAATTTCATAGCTGTAGCTCCTTAAATTTATTTTCTTGTTTCTGGTTGGATGGGCTGAAAGAGACAGGAAGTAGTTATAAAATAATGTTCTTACATTTCAGGTACTTTGTTCTTTCTTAAGCAAGGGGGCTACCTGTAGGGGAGAACTGGATGCATTTTAACTTTTCATTTCCCTTTCCTCTGAAGCTGAGTTCTTTGAAGGAGAACACTCACAGTTGGTATAATATGAAAACTTTCTGAAGGGAAGTGCTGGTGAAAGCATCCGGCCCAAGCCTTCCTTCTGTTGCTCCTGCAAATAGAATCTGGGCCAAGTGAGTATAGTATCAGAAATAGACTAAGGCTTAAAAACCAACGAGGAAGAATCTTTTCCTTAAAATTCCTGGTTGACATACTAAAAATTTTTAGTTGTAACTTTAGAGGAAGGGTGGGGGAGAGAGCTTTAGGTTAAAGGAAAGGTTAATTGGAAATATCGAATAACCCAGTAATAAAAACTGTGAAGGACTTTAGGAACGTTTTGACCCATGGACAAGATTAGCAAACAAAGCAGGTGGACCAGGGAGATATGGGAGGCAAAATTTCATCTACTTCAAGAAAATTACCATATTTAATAAGTAGGGAATATGGATCGCATATGATCAAGCTTTCGATGGCCTCTTATTATATATAAAACAAAGTCTCAGTGTAGACTTCAAGGCCCTCTATTATCTGGCTCCAACCTACTTCCCTTGCCTGACATTTTATTGTGCTTTTTTTTTTTTTTCCCTTAGCTTTAGTCCACACACCTGGTTCAGCCTCCTAGACTAATTGCATTCCCAGATAGCTTGCTCCCCAGAATTGCTGCCTTTGTGGACTCCGCCTGGAACCTCTGCTCACTCCATCCTTTGATGTCTGATCACTGATGTCTCATCTCAGGTGGCCACCAGTTTGCCCGTAAAAAAAAAAACCTTGCTCGGTTTTCCCGGGAGGAATGAATCTGAAATACCGCAGCACTCGGCTTGTATGTCTATTACAGCTCGTACCTCTTGTTTCATTCACATTCGGGGCTGTCTCCCTCACGACAGGCTCCGTGCTGGTCTTGACACCCTACTTGTTCAATCACTGACCATCCACTTGTCCTGCCAATGTTTATTTTGAAACGGATTGTTTGTCAACTAGGACGTCAACATTCCTGTGTGTGTTCCGTTTACATTCTGAGAACATGGTCAGCATCAAATTCGTTACCTTCTTCGGAGAGTTCCATTTGTGTAGGTGACCTCAACGTTTTCAGAATCATTCAAACTTCTAATCTGAGGGCTGTCTTGGACTGAGCCATTTAATTTCCTTTCTCTAAATTTTTAAAACAATATTTTATTTTTATTATTCATTTATTTGATCGAGAAAGAGGGAGAGGGAAGGAGAGATAGAGAAAGAGAGAGAGAGAGAGAGAGAGAGAGAGAGAGAGAGAGAGATCGAGAGATAATGGTTGTGCCAGGGCCTTCAGCTACTGCAAACGAACTCCAGACACATGCTCCCCCTTGTGCATCTGGCTAACGTGGGTCCTGGGGAGTCCAACGTGGGTCCTTTGGCTTTGCAGGCAAACACTTTTAACTGCTAAGCCATCCCTCCAGCCCTCTAAATTTTTAAAAGCATTTTTGTCATTTATTTGTAAGGAGAGAGAGAGAGAGAGAGAGAGAGAGAGAGAGGGAGAGAGAGAGCCTCTTGTCAATGTAAACAAACTCCAGACATATGCTCGGCTTTGTGTATCTTGCTTTATGTCGGTACTAGGCTGTCAAATTTCAGGTTTTGCAAGTAAGAACCTTAAACCACTGAGCCATGTCTCTAGCCCAATTTACTTTTTAAGCGCAAGGCAGACCCTGACGGCATATTGTACTGGCGAGTTTTGTGATGTTTCTCGAAAGCGCGGCTGTTTTATGCCCCTCTTTGTTTCTCCCAGCTCTCTTCACAGCTTAGCTAAGTGCCAGCATCCTTGGGGAAGTAACTCTCTCCGCCCCATAGCTCTCTGAAGACCGCTCGCTGTTCACTGAGCTCTTTAATCGCATGTATTAAAATGTCCTGGACTCCCAATTTTCTAGCACATAAAATCTAAATTTCTTTACCTTAGTTTGGGCCTGCAGTAACTATGGAAACTTGTTGATTAGGTGTGCAATGTTTGGACCTGGCAAGCTTATTAACTTCAGAACTTCCCATTCTGACTCTGTAAGTGGAAGGTAATAACTTGCATCTGTCCCATAAAGCTGCCTTGGGGTGGACATGCGATGCTGCCATTGTCAATCCGTGTGCGTTGTAACAGCAAGAATTCACTGAATACCAGCAATGATCATTCCCCATTACTCCCCAGGAAGCCTGCTCGACTCTGGTCAGTTGAACTTGACTCTCCCAGCGGCGCCTGGGGAGACCAGTGAGAAGACCCTTCCTAGGAAAGGGCCTAAGTGGGGGCTGAGAAGACCTGATGCATGAGGCTGGAATTTCTGGCTATTATTAAGAAAGGAAGAGATGACTAAAGGGAGGTGGACCATCGGCAAACGATCCCGAAGTGAATGCTTCCTCAAGTGAGTGCTTAGAATTCTCGAAGCCAGGCAAGGATGCTCATACCAGTGTGGGAGAGGTGCCTACTTCTGCACGGAGGCAGAAGTGAAATTACATTTTGGGGGTTCATTGATCTAGACATGTAGATGAGAAGAAACAAGATAAAAGGCATCACTTACTTATCTTTTTTTTTTTTAAGATTTTGTTTTTATTTATTTATTTGAGACAGAGAGAGGGAGAGAGAGAGCGAGAGAGAGAGAGGGAGAGAATGGGTGTGCCAGGGCCTGTAGCCACTGCAAACAAACTCCAGACACATCTGGCTAATGTGGGACCTGGAGAACTGAACCTGGGTCCTTAGGCTTCGCAGGCATGCACCTTAACCGCTAAGCTATCTCTCCAGCCCTTATTTGTCTTGATGGGTTTTCTTTTTTTTTTTTTTTTTTAAATTATTTATTTATTTATTTGAGAGTGACAGACACAGAGAGAAAGACAGGTAGAGGGAGAGAGAGAGAATGGGCGCGCCAGGGCTTCCAGCCTCTGCAAACGAACTCCAGACGCGTGCGCCCCCTTGTGCATCTGGCTAACGTGGGACCTGGGGAACCGAGCCTCGAACCGGGGTCCTTAGGCTTCGCAGGCATGCACCTTAACCGCTAAGCCATCTCTCCAGCCCTTATTTATCTTGATGGGTTTTCTTATTCCTGGGGTTTGGAAGTGCGGGGTGCTTTGTTTTCATGACTTCCTGTGCTGGCTTGAAGTTCCCTGGAGCTCTATGACGGGGCCCCCAGTACAATGGAAGGGCCAGGGAGGGGATGCGGCAGCCTACGAAGTCTTCAGAGCAGCGACTCTTACCATCTGGACCGCGGTTGACCACTGGTGGATCAATTCCATAGCTGCAATTAATCTGTGCATAGTTAGACGCCAAGAACGGCTGCCGCTGTTACTCCGAAGCACCCACTTTCCACCCTTTCCAACTCGGTTGAGAGCCATCTACCTGCGCAGCAAGGCCCCTGTCTGTAACTTAACAACAACATTGTGTTACTTTGAGGCACAGTGAGAATCTATTTATTTATGATCGGTTTCCAGTTTGTGTGTGGACGTGTAACAGATTTCACAATTTCATGTGAATGGTGGCTTAATTAGACCCCACCAGAGAAACACAATGTGCCCTGATGGTGGACTTCAGAATACTTATTGAATAAGTGTGTCACGTTATTGGTCAGGCTAGACAGTGACTGAGTAGACTCTTACCTGCTGCGCAGGGGACCCTAAAATAAGATCAAGCAGGGATGAACATACATGGGCTCCTGAACATCACAGAGGCATGGAATAGAAGAAGAAAGAACACGGGGCAGGCCCCAGGGGTCTCCTGTGGATGGTTCTAGACTTTTTCACTAACCGCCCATGTGGCTTTGGGCCAGCTACTTGGATTCCGTAGTCTTTTCATTTCCTCTTCTATGAGGAGGAAGATGAGGAGACTTGTCAATTCTGGCAGGTTTAAGGCCTCGGTTTATCCTCACATGTTCTCAAAACCACACTAGACTGCTCAGAGAGGAAATAAGACGCACTACTAGCAAGTGCAGACCTGCAGAAGAGGGCGTCATGGGCTGCATGTGACACCTTTAAAGCAGGGAAGGAGTGACCAAGCTGGAGCGGCAGTGACTTGAGGGGACAGAACCTCAGCTGGCCTGGGAAGGCTCAGCAGCAAGTGCTCTTCCTGCAGAGGTCCAGGAAGGTTCACCGGGGCACTCTGCAAAGTCAGGCACAATGCTGTTGAAATAAGTAAGACACAGAGCTAAATGCCTGGATACCAGGCAAATCAAGATGCCATTCCTATAGTTCCCCATATCTCTGGTGTTCGCCTTGAGGAATCTGGGCTGACATTTTTTCTTTTCAATTTTTTTTATTAACAACTTCCATGATTATAAACAATATCCCATGGTAATGCCCTCCCTCCCCCTTTTCCCCTTTGAAACTCCACTCTCTATCATATTCCCTCCCCCTCTCAATCAGTCTCTCTTTTACTTTGATGTCATCATCTTTTCCTCCTATTATGACGATCTTGTGTAGGTAGTGTCAGGCACTGTGAGGTCGTGGATATCCAGGCCATTTTGTGTCTGCAGGGAGCACGTTGTAAGGAGTCCTACCCTTCCTTTGGCTCTTATATATTTTCTGCCACCTCTTCCGCAATAGACCTTGAGCCTTGGAAGGTGTGATAGAGATATTGCAGTGCTGAGCATTTCTGTCACTTCTTTTAAGCACCATGATGCCTTATGAGTCATCCCAAGGTCACTGCCATCTGAAAAGAGAAGATTCTCTACCAAAAGTGAGAGTAGCATTAATATAAGGGTATAAACATTAAGAAAAGTGCTTATTGTCAGCCTGAGAAAGAGTGAGACCCTACCTTGAAAAACCAAAAAAAAAAAAAAAAAAAGAAAAGTGCTTACTGGGCTGTTTGATAAGCATAGTATATACATTTAGCCAGACATCAGCAGACATTACACCCCTAGGGCTCATGACTACCCCTGTTTTATTTTTCTTTTCAATTTTTTAATTAATAACTTCCATGATTATAAAAAATATCCAATGGTAATACCCCCACTTTCCCCTTTGGAACTCCATTCTTCATCATATACCCCCCCCCCCAATCAGTCTCTCTTTAATTTTGATTTCAACATCTTTTCCTCCTATTAAGATGGTTTTATGTAAGTAGTGTCAGGCATTGTGAGGTCATGGATATCCTGGCCATTTTGTGTCTGGAGGGAGCATGTTGTAAGGAGTCCTACCCTTCCTTTGGCTCTTACATTCTTTCTGGCACCTCTTCCGCAATAGACCCTGAGCCTTGGAAGGTGTGATATAGATATTGCAGTGCTGAGCATTCCTGTCACTTCTTTTAAGCACCATGATGCCTTCTGAGTCATCCCAAGGTCACTGCCATCTGAGAAGAGAAGATTCTCTACCAAAAGTGAGAGTAGCATTAATATAAGGGTATGAACATTAGGAGAAGTGCTTACTGGGCAGTTTGATGAGCATAGTATATACATTTAGCCAGACAGCAGCAGACTTTCCACCCTGGGGCTCATGACTACCCCTGTTTTAAGTTTTCAGTATCAGGGACGTATTCCCTCCCATGGAGTGGGCCTCCAGTGCAATTAGAGGGCAGTTGGTTTCCACCATGACAGACATGCCACTATTGCACCCGTTGGCTCATTTGGCCTGGCTGGCCAAACATCAGGCAGTGTCCACTGTTGAGTATTTTCCACTGGTGATTTCTCTTTCTCCCACTGAATGCATGTTGAATGGCTTCTTCCAGCTTTCTGTCAGCTGGTCTACATGGAGGAGGTTATCATCTCAGTTCTGGGAGGATTTCTCAGTGACCTTGCAGCCCAAGTATGTGGAGTCTTCAGCAATAGGGTCTTACCATCTATTCCTTGTGGAAACCAAGGGCTTCGGCAATGGCCCACAATGTTTTGGGGGCATCAGGGACCTCCCTGGCCAACACCTCACTGGAAGGCATCCCATCCGTGGCACTGAAAATTTTGTTGCAACAATCTATGACTCGTGAGTGTTCCATTGTCCAAAAAAGTAGGTTTCCATATGATTTGTTGGGCTGACTTTTAGGCCATCTTACAGTCTGGCATCTTCCGTTAGCCTAAGCCCATGCTCCCACGCTGGTTGGGCAGGGGTCCGAGGGAGTGAATAGAGAGAAAGGCATGCTCCTGTTCTTAGGACTGACACGACGTCTCTCCCATGAATCCAACTGAACAAAGCTAGTCACCGGACCAGCTCAGACTTAGGAGCAGACAGAAATAAATTCTGCCTCTTGATGGACCAGAGATGTAAAAATCACAGAGCAGAGGGATGCACACACAGGAGCAGAAATACTGATGAGTTTTAGAGACAGCCTTAAGGAATAATGGTGATGGAATTATCAGGAAAAAAATTCCATTTTAATACCCCCAAAAGAAAAACAAACAAAAAGTCAACCAAATATATTCAGGGAATGAACTTGGACTATAGAGCCAGGAAGGTTATTGCAGCTGGGGTCAACTATGACCAGCAGCAGGTCAGAGAATAAAATGAAATAAAATGAATAAAATGAAATGAGACTGTTGGGAACTTGAACAACAGACATCAAGGCTGTGGGAGATGAGACTGCAGATTGGTGTCATGGTATGACATACAAGAGTCAAAAGCCACAGAGGCATCTTTGGGGGTAAAAAAAAAAAAGAGAAGAAAACACCCAAGTAGTATTTTTTTTTTTTTTTTAATTTTCAGGCCAGATAAAATTGTTCCTGTTGCTCACGCAACAACTGAATTGAAAACATTTCTTTCCCCTTTTACACAGAAGGTTGTATTTATCACACTCTATGTGTGAGTGATGGTTGAGCACAATGGTCATATGACGAAAGCATCTAATTTAAAATAGATGTGGTGGGGCTGGAGAGGTGGCTTAGCTGTTAAGTGCTTGCCTGTGAAGCCTGAGGACCCCGGTTCGAGGCTCGATTCCCCAGGACCCACGTTAGCCAGATGCACAAGGGGGCGCACGCGTCTGGAGTTCATTTACAGTGGTTGGAGGCCCTGGTGTGCCCATTCTCTCTCTCTCTATCTCTGTCTGTCACTCTCAAATAAATAAATAAATAAAATAAGCAAAAAAAAAAAAAATTAAAAAGAAAGATGTGGTGAACAGAAGTATTTGGAACAATAAGAATGCTAAGGAAGCAGAGGCAATGCCAGGAACAGAAAAAAAAATTCTTTAAAAAGGTAAAGCTACAAATAATATCACCTGAGAAGAAAAGATAGAATTGTATCCAGGAAACAAGAACAGAATGTCACAAAAAGCACATATTCTGGAAGAGCTTGTGGGACTTAAAATAAGACTGTACAAATAAAAATCATGGTAGTGTATTTGGGAGCCCAGATTGATGAAATATACTCTCATTGGTCAAACAAACTCATAAATAAGCAGAGAAATCAGAATTATTATTTTTCTTAAAAATGAAAGGATTAATCCCAGTACTCGGGAGGCAGAGGTAGGAGGATTGCTGTGAATTCAAGGCCACCCTGAGACTACATAGTGAATTCCAGGTCAGCCTGGGCTAGAATGAGACCCTACCTTGTGGAAAAAAGAGGAATAATTCAATAGATAAGACATTTAACCAAGAGAAATTATAGAACAGAAAAAAAAAGTAAAAGGTTTGATATGATAAGAGAAAATTTTCTAGAAGTGAGAGGCAACAGTCTAGACCGATGTAGTTAATTCATGCAACAACCAGTTTAACCTCATTGTGAGATTTTAGGACGGAAAGAGAGAGAAAGAGAGGGAGAAGAGAAGAGAGGAGGATCCTAAAAATTTTGAGTAGAAAAATTTCCAGCAATCACAATAAAAAGTGAGACTTTAGTTCCTTGGCATTAAATGGAGAACTGGGATCTCTGAAGACAAATGCTGTATTCAAGGTCGGGTTTTATGCCTACCCAGTCTCAAAAGGTGTATGAGGGCATAACAAGAGACTTTCCAGGGCTGGAGAGATGGCTTAGCGTTTAAGGCCTGCAAAGCCAAAGGATTCTGGTTTGACTCTCCAGGACCCATGTAAGCCAGATGCACAAGGGGGCGCATGCATCTGGAGTTCGTTTGCAATGGCTGGAGGCCCTGGAGTGCCCACTCTCTCTCTCTCAAATAAATAAATAAATAAAAATTTAAAAAATGAAAGATATATTTTAAAAAGCCTTTTCAGATACATACATGCAGTCGTTTGCCTCAGAGGTCCCCCATAAACATGTGTTTTGAATTACTGGTCCCCAGATGGTAGCAATGTTGGCGGTGGAACCTTGCTGGAGGAGGTGTGTTTCTGGGGGTGGGCTTAGGGGTGTTACAGAGTTCAGCTCACTCTCTTGCTGCTATTTTCCACCAAAGAACACTCCAGAACGAAGGTGAATAGAGCTCCTGATACTATTGCCGTGAAACAGGCTCAGGGAGAAACCAATTCAGAGAGAGGTGGGAACGAAAAGTCTCTAGAAAGATGTGAATGGTAGAGCTCTTGGAACATCCATTTTCTTCAAAGCATCGAGGAAACCTTCATTCCTAGAACATTAATTGATGAGAGAAAATGAGCTGTCACCGGCTCCATAAAAAATGCTGTGTATGAGTGGAAATTGGGCTGAAGTGGTCACGGTTCTGTAAGAACTAAAATAATGGCATGGTGTTAACTAGTGAAGTGATTACAATGGACGGTTCTGTACGAAAAAAAAGAAACACATTGTACATGAGTGTCCATTGCGATGACACGGATGTAGTCACAATTCTCTAAGTCCTGAGCAATGGTATGGTGCTAATGTTAATTAGGGATATGGTCATACTGCAGGGTCAGGGACAGGGGCATTCTCAGTGTGCAGAGGTATCAAGAGTGCCAACGTTTTTCTCTCTTTACAAGAAGATACATCTAACATATTTAAATCTGATGGTGAACGTTTTTACAAAGTTTATTTACTTGTTTATTTGAGAGTGAGCAAGCGAGAGCAAGAGAGAAAGAGGCAGATATATATATATAGAGAGAGAGAGAGAAAGAAAATGGGTGCTCCAGGGCCTCTAGACCATGCAAATGAACTCCAGACACCTGTGCTCTGTTGTGCATCTGGCTTACGTGGGTGCTGGGGAATGGAACTGGGGGTCCTTAGACTTGGCAACCCAATTCCTTAACTGCTAAGCCATCTCTCCAGCCCCAATATACTTAAGTCTAAAACATCAAGAAATAGTTGTGTAAATATATCATTTAACAATAGAGGCTGAGGAGATGGCTCAGTAGATGAGGTACTTGCCAAACAGTCCATCTCTCTCTCTCTCTCTCTCTCTCTCTCACACACACACACACACACACACACACACACACACACACACGTGTTCACTCTGCACATGCACATGCATCAACACGTGTACACCCACTCACATACACACACAATCTAAACAAGGAGGCAAAACCAAACAAACATCTAAGTGAATTAACTAGCTCCTTCCAAGGAGAGGGGATGGTGGGAGAAACGGCTGGGGCAGGATGATCTTGTTTTGGATTAATATGTCTTTGTCATGGGATAAGTTCTAGAAAGTACATATATAACTCTGGTAAAAAATCAGAGGATCAAATTGGGACCCTCAATAAAGCAGAGAAAATTCTTTGTAATACCATTATCCAGGCAATGGTCATTGTTATGATTACCTTCTATATAATTCTATATAATTGTATATATTCTCACAAATTCATACCATAAACATCTCCAGTGTCACATGAAGCCTTTTAAAAATATGCCTTGTGCATCTGGCTTTATGTGGGTACTGGGGTATCAAACCTGGGTCCTTAGGCTTTCAGGCAAGCACCTTGACCACTGAGCAACCTCTCCAGCCCCAGGATATGTGATCTTTGAAGGAGTAAACAGCTATGTACATAGATATATAATGTCACTTTAAAGAAATCTGTCTCTATGACAATTCATTCTGCTTGTATTGTTATGTGCTATTATTGTCAAGTGTATTTGACAATTACAGTGACAATTTGTATATGTAGGGTTATCTTCAGACCTTTTAAGGGCATTTTCTCATTTTATTTTATTCTCACATTAACTGTGTGGTATGGGCAGACATGTTTTGCATTGCAGTCCACTAATATTTTACATGATATGAATATTAATGGCAGCATCTGTCCTGAACTATGCCAGGAATTTTCTTAAGAAATGGCTTTATCTTGTAATGCTGTGTGAGACTTTGTGTTTAGGAGAATTGAACTATAAAAATTTATGGAAATGGTAGAATTCTCATGAAAATTTGTGTTTTGTCCATCATTTTTTATGTCTGTCAATCATCCATTGGCTGTCTATGAGCTGTAAAAAGAGTCACGTGACTTGTCTTTTTTTTTTTTTCCCAGTTGTGGAATCATGTCTTAGTTATAATGTGAGTTTTCCTTGTCTTGCTCTGATGGTAATTTCTGGAATAAGGTCTGGGGTAAAGTCGTGGCACGGCAGGAAGCTGGGGGTGGAAGGTGGGCAGGGGGGTGCCACACATGAATTCCGTGAGGAGGAGAAACACTCCATCCCATGTAATAGAGGTCTGAATTTGTGAACTGGTCTGGGGGTGTTCTAGAAGTCTGGATAGGCCATTCAGGATAGAACATCCTAATCTTTAACAAATAAACTTGTCTAAGACACAACTCAGTTCAGACTTCTTTCAAAAGTAGGTCAACATAAGCTTTGCATTGCTTCAGGATGCTTGGGAATCCTTAAGTTGGAGTTGGAAGCTTTTAACTCTGGTTATGAAAAATAAACAAGGTTGTGTCTCACCCTAATGAAGTTTGAGGAAAACTGGGCAAGGATAAAAAGGTGTGCATCTCTGCAGCATGTGTGGACAGCTTCTCTAGGGAGAGAGAGAATAAAAAAAATTTTTCAAGTCAAGTGTGGTAGCCTCAGGCCTTTAATTCCAACACTCAGGAGGCAGAGGTAGGAGGATCGTCATGAGTTTGAGGCTACCCTGAGACTACATAGTGAATTCCGGGTCAGCCTGGGCTAGAGTG
The DNA here is from genome assembly GCF_020740685.1 of Jaculus jaculus. Classification (NCBI taxonomy): domain Eukaryota; kingdom Metazoa; phylum Chordata; class Mammalia; order Rodentia; family Dipodidae; genus Jaculus; species Jaculus jaculus. The sequence goes on along the minus strand of NC_059121.1, from coordinate 20,616,806 downwards.
AGACCCTACCTCAAAAAAGAAAATAAAAAGCAAAACAAAATAAACCATTTTCACCCTTACTTTGTATCCCAGGCTGGCCTTCTACCTCAGCCTCCAGTGTGCTGGATTAAAGGTGTGTGTCACTATGCCTGGCTTCTCTAAGTTAAAAAAAAATTATTGTTTGGGCTGGAGAGATGGCTTAGTGGTTAAGCGCTTGCTTGTGAAGCCTAAGGACCCCGGTTTGAGGCTCGGTTCCCCAGGTCCCACGTTAGCCAGATGCACAAGGGGGCGCACGTGTCTGGAGTTCGTTTGCAGAGGCTGGCAGCCCTGGCATGCCTATTCTCTCTCTCTCCCTCTATCTGTCTTTCTCTCTGTGTCTGTCGCTCTCAAATAAATAAATAAATAATTAAAAAAATTATTATTTATTTTCAAGGAGATACAGATAGAGACAGACAGATAGGTAGGTAGGTAGATAGATAGAAAGAGCATGCCAGGGCATCTAGCCTCTGCAAACAGACTCCAGATGCACGTGCCACCTTATGTATCTGGCTTTACAGCGGAAATGGAGAATCGAACCCACGTAGTTAGGCTTTGAAAGCAAGCGCCTTAACCGCTGAGCCACGTCTCCAGCCCTTCTCTGTGTTTGTAACCCTGTGTTGTTCTTTATCTTTATTTCATTAGAGTTGGTCTAAACTTGAAAATTTCATAATTTGGGGGTTTGGGAGATGTTGAGTGGATAAAAGTTTTGCTAGTTAATCATGAGGACCTGAGTTGGGGTCCCTAGGACCCACAAATGCTATGCATAGAGGTGGGCCCATTCTTTCAGGCTGTGGGGAAGAGAGCAAGTTCTTGGGACTCACAGGCTGACAAGTCTAGCCAAAGCAGAGGGCTCTAGGTTCAGAAAGAGACTCTTTCGAAAAATAAAGTGGAGAGAGACTGTGTAAGACGTTTGACGTTAAACTCTGTCCTCCACCACACACCTGCACATGTATGACCACATCCATGCACATGACCACACACGTGTGAATATGCATAAACACATGCCATTCACATACACATGTAAGAGTATCTTAATGCTTTCTAAAAATTTCTAAATTTATTTATGAGAGAGAGAGAAATAGAATGGGTGTTCCAGGGCCTTTAGCCACTGCAGACAAACTCCAGATGCATGCACCACCATGTGCATCTGGCTTACATGGGTTCTGGGGAGTTAAATCTGGGTCCTTAGGCTTCTCAGGCAAGTGCCTTAACTGCTAAGCCATCTCTTCAGCCCCATAATGTTATTTTAAAAGACTAAAAAATGTATTTATTTACTGAGAGAGAAAGATGGGGGGATGGACATGCCAGGGCCTCTAGTCACTGAAAACAATAAATAAGAAGTTAAAAAAAAAAAAAAAGTGCTTCTGTTCTTGGAGCACAGCCGGGTATTTCGAGGGATTCTCTTGGCGTCCTGTAGATGGCGGTAATATTCTTCAGTGTCTCTCCAGTGGGTTCCTCGGTTGCTAAGCGAACCTCTCCGGAGAGGATCCAGCTGCAAATTCCACCCCCTTCGCCTTTGCTCTCCGATGTATATGGTACCTTTAATGTGCTATTGATGCGCCTGCGTGGGGCAGTGAGTTTGCAACGATGGCTTTGTATATCCAGAGTGGTTTTGTCTCTCTAGGACTGTTTGCATTTATAGACCAGGGTTTCTCAACACTGCTGCTATTGACATTTGGGGCTGGGTGGTTCCTTGGGGTGGGGGGCGGGGGTGCTGTGCATTGTGCTGGGGTGGGGGGGCGGTCAGCACGAGCCCTGACCTTCGGCAGCTGCATGTCAGAAGCACACCACCCCTGCCCTTCCGTGGTCAGAAGTGTCTTTAGACCTTGCTGAATGTCCCCAGGGAAGCAGCTTCACCCCAAATTGAGAACCATTGTATGAGCTTGCTTTACCCATCTCCAAAGATGGGCTCCTTAATTACTACCCATTTAATTTTGGTTGGCAGGGGCAGATGAAGGAATACCCATTTAAACTTTAGATATATTGTACTTGGTTTTTAAATTTTATTTTAATTAATTAATTTATTTGACAGAGAAGGAGGGAGAGAGAGAGAAAGATAGATAGATAGATAGATAGATAGAGAGAGAGAGAGAGAGAGAGAGAGAGATGGAGAGAGAATGGGCATACCAGGGCCTCCAGCCACTGCAGACGAACTCCAGATGCATGTGCCCCCTTGTGCATCTAGCTTATGTGGGTCCTGGGGAATCAAACCTGGGTCCTTTGGCTTTGCAGGCAAACGCCTTAATTGCTAGGCCATCCTTCCAGCCCCCTTTAAAAAATATTTTAATTAATTAATTAATTTATTTTGTGTGTGTGTGTGTGTGTGTGTGTGTGTGTGTGAGAGAGAGAGAGAGAGAGAGAGAGAGAGAGAGAGAGAGAGAATTGGCATGCCAGGGTCTCCAGCCACTGCACTGGGACTCCAGACACCTAAGCCACTTTGGGCACATGCATGACCTGTGCATCTGCATCTGGCTTCTGTGGGTTCTGGGGAGTGGAACCTGGGTCCTTAGTCTTCCCAGGCAACCACCTTAACCACTAAGTCATCTCTCCAGCCCTGTGCTTCTTTAAAAAAGAAAACGGGCTGGAGAGATGGCTTAGTGGTTAGCACTTGCCTGTGAAGCCTAAGGACCCTGGTTCGAGGCTCGATTCTCCAGGACTCACATTAGCCAGATGCACAAGGGGGCACATGCGTCTGGAGTTCGTTTGCAGTGGCTGGAAGCCCTGGCACACCCATTCTCTCTCTCTCTCTCTGCCTCTTTCTCTCTCTGTCACTCTCAAATAAATAAATAAAAATGAACAAAAAAATTAAAAAAATTATTTATTTATTTGCAAGCAGAGAGAGATAGAAGAGAGTACAGACAGAATAGGCATGCCAGAGCCTCTGGCTGCTATAAGCAAACTCCAGAGTCCTAATCACTTTGTGCATCTGCTCTCCGTGGGCCTGGGGGATTTGAAACGTGGTCATCACGTTTTGCAGGCAAGTGCCTTACCTGCCGAGACAGCTCTCCAGTCCTATTGTGCTTCTTTGTTCGCTTGCAGAAAGTATTTTCTGAAGAAAAGAACAAGGAGGTAGAAGAGATACAGATTCAAGTAAAGGTGACCCACATATCATCCTGAAATGGGATGACTGAGTTTTTGAATTATAGTTTCTTATTATTAATAACAAGGGTGATATAGTTCTTTTATTTTACTCTTTAAAAAAAGTTAAATAGCTTACCTGAAAATGAATAAGGAAAAAGGGAAAAACCGTAGTGGGCTGTACTTGCAAAAATTCTGGTGGATGGAAAAGGCACAGAGAATTCTCTTAGGAGTCATTTTGTTCCACTTCTGAGCCTTAAATCTGGCTGAGTCTTATTCTGAGTAGCTGTAGTTGGTACCTAAACTGAGTGGGTGGGGTGTGAACTGAGTGGGTGAGGTGTGAAGTGAGTGGGTGGGGTGTGAACTGAGTGGGTGGGATGTGAACTGAGTGGGTGGGGTGTGAACTGAGTGGGTGAAGTATGAACTGATTGGTTGGGTATGAACTGGGTGGGTGGGGTGTGAATTGAGTGGGTAGGATATAAAGTGTGTAAGTAAGGTATGGACTGAGCGGGTGGGGTGTGAACTGCATGGTTGGGGTATGAACTGGATGGGTGGGTGTGAGCTGAGTGGGTGGGCTATATAAAGGCCAGCTCCTCCTACACTGGCTTTCTCCACAGGGATTTGCAAAGGAAGGGGCCATTGGCTGGGGGGCTGGGGGGCTGGGGGCCTCTGTTAGAGTAGGCCCTACTGGAATAGATGCACCTGAGAGGGTGAGACCGCTCACTAAAAGTCTATTTAGAAACCAGTAAGATTTTTTTTTCTTTTGGATGGGTTCTAGACACTCTTAGCATTCCAGTGAGTGGGCAGAAGCAGGAAATGGATGTTATAAGAACAGATCCCAAATCTGAACAAGCTGCCTGGTTAAGTTCCCAGCCCCGCCCTCTCCCACTTGGGGGCGTGTGCAATTTTAGAGAAGGGAGCTGAAGCGCCAGGCAGCGGAGGAAACCAGATTCCTGCGTGTTTTAGAATGCTCAGCAGAGTGTCTCTGGTGAAGAGACTCAAGGCTAGAAACCGGGGTGCAGGTGGAATCGTTGGAGTCCTCTTTCCCTGAGTTTAAACAGTACTAAGGGGGTCACAGGAATAAACATGTGCTGTGACAGGATTTAATACAAATGAGAAGAGAGCAAAAGCGAGCTCAGATACACAGGATTCCTCTCTGCTCTTTGCAGTTCATGTTCCTTAAATTTTTCCTATGCTACTGGACCTAGCTGTGAATGCCTGTGAGCCCCTTTCTGCCCCCATCATTTCTGTGGTGACATTGAACAATGACATTTTGACGATGGAACAACAGTTCCAGAAAGAGTTTCTTTGGAGAGGTGGACCCAAGGAGGGGGGGGGCATTGGAGGGGACCTCCCAGGAGACACCTGACCGAGCTGTTCAGACCTTGTGAGTCGAGAGTGACAGGCGTTTGTGTCACAGTGCAGGCCACGGGGCTCCGGGAGGTGAGGATGCAAGGGCAAGTGAAGGTCAACAGTGGCCTGGGGACGGAGCCAGGCAGGAACTTGTTCCTCTGATTCTTGTTCCAGAACTCCAGTGACTGGGCTCAGTGAGGGCCAGCATGGTTCTGTTCGTGGAACTGACATTTGGAGGTTTTTTTTTTTTTTTTTTTTGTCATTTATACATCATTTGAGAACCATTCGTAATTTCTGTGCAAATTGCTCAGAATACAGGAAACAAAAAACCCCAGCAAACCAAGGGACTCTTCCACTTCACCCTGCTTTTGTCAATGAATGAAACTGTCTGGGCTGTGGGTAAGGTTTTCTCTTGCTACACTTGATGTAAAGTTTTTTTTAATGTTTTTTTTTTTAATTTTTATTTATTTATTTATTTGAGAGCGTCAGACATAGAGAGAAAGACAGATAGAGGGAGAGAGAGAGAATGGGCACGCCAGGGCTTCCAGCCTCTGCAAACGAACTCCAGACGCGTGCGCCCCCTTGTGCATCTGACTAACATGGGACCTGGGGAACCGAGCCTCGAACCGGGGTCCTTAGGCTTCACAGGCAAGCGCTTAACCGCTAAGCCATCTCTCCAGCCCTAAATTTTTGTTGTTGTTGTTGTTGGTTGCATGAATATTTTCAGACAGAAAATATCTGTTTGCAGGGTAAGTGCAAAACACTTTGTCCAGTGTTTAAAATATAACATTTAGAGCTGGGGAGATGGCTCAGTTGGTTAAGGAGCTTGCCTACAAAACCTAAGGACCCGGGTTTGATTCCCCAGTACCCACCTAAGCCAGATACACAAGGTGGCACATCTGTCTGGAGTTCGTCTGCACTGGCTAGATGTCCTGCTGTGCCCATTCTCTCTCTCTCAATAAAATAAAATAACATATTAAAAAAGACAAACTAGGGCTGGAGGGATGGCTTAGCAGTTAAGGCATTTGCCTGCAAAGCCAGAGGACCCAGGTTCATTTCCCCAGGACCCACGTTAGCCAGATGCACAAGGGGGCACATGCGTCTGGAGTTTGTTTGCAGTGGCTGGAGGGCCAGGTGTGCCCATTCTCTCTCTCTCTCTCTCTTTCCCTTTTTCTCTGTCAAATAAATAATAATAATCATTAAAAAATACACTATAAATTTATCCATCTGTTTTGGCGGGGAGATGGTCAGGACTCCTAATAGCCCCCATGGAGACTTTGTGCAAATTGGAGAAAGAGGCAAACAGGGCTACACAACTTCATCTTCCAACTCTCTCCGTTGTGACCCACTGTGCAGTGTGCCAACTGTACTGTCCTGAGAAGAGAGAGACCGGGTCACCCATTATGGCATTTGCTTGGAAGGTTTTCTGAAGTCAATAGACATTGAGCAGAATTTAAAGGAGAGAGTCCTCTTGGGAGCATGGCAAACAGAAAGAGGTTAAGTTATTTTGTTCTGAGCAAAATATGATCAAGACACGCTGAGTTCATGCTCCTCACGTTTTAGCCCCATGGCCAGGCTAGAGAAGTCTTTCTGGAGTGCGGGAAGACTCTGGACCACAGGGAGGAACCAGGGACTCGGCATGGAGGGAGTTTGTGACCCTCGCTGGTAATCCGAGCAGCCAGGCCCGGCTGGAGAGCTGTTGGATACACGCGCTCCTGCCGTCCTCCTTCTCTTGTGTTGATGAGTCAGGTTTCCGGGTACTTCCCTGTTCAGACCAGCGGCCTTTGCCTATCCCCCCTCGGTCTGATCGAGGCCCGGCACCCACTTGATTTTCTTCTTTTCCCCTGAGCCTGCAAGCTTAGATTAATTATGATTACGTTCTGGAGAGGGCTAGCTGGAGACCCGAAGTCAGCCTTTTGTGGTTTCTTCATCTTGTACTCTAACAAACGCCATCCACCAGCCTGTCCTACCCAGGAAAACCGAGGAAAGTGCATCCTTTGTAGGCCGTTCTCAACTCACAAGTGGGCTGTGCTCCTAAATATGTATGCAGTCTCAACTACTGGGAGTGTTGAAGCAGATCCCCGTATGACAAAGTTCTAGAGGGAAGGGGCAGGTTACAATGGTCTCACTGATCATGTGTGGGTATATATATATTTGGATTCAAAGTAGAGTCTCGCTCTAGTCCAGGTTGACCTGGAATTCATTATGGAGTCTCAGGGTAGCCTTGAACTCACAGCAACCCTCCTACCTCTGCCTCCTGAGTGCTGGGATTAAAGGCGTGCACCACCATCACCGGTGTTGCAGTCAGGTTTGCGTTACTGGCAGAAATCACCCAACCAAGAGCAGCTTTTTGGGAAAAAAAGGTTTATTTCGGCTTACAGACTCAAGGGGAAGTTCCATGGTGGCAAGGAAAATGATGACATGAGCAGAAAGTGGACATCATCTCCTGACCAACATCAGGTGCACAACAGCCAGGAGAGAGTGCCAAACACTGGCAAGGGGACACTGGCTATACCACCCATAAACCCGCCCCCAACAATACACCGCCTCCAGGGGGTGTCAATTCCCAAATCTCCATCAGCTGGGAACCTAGCATTCAGAGCTCCTAAGTTTATGGGGGACATCTGACTCAAACCACCACACCCGGCTAAAAATATATTTATTTACTTATGAGAGAGAGAGAGAGAGAGAATGGGTGCATTAGGGCATCCTGCCAATGCACATGAACTCCAGGTACATGTGCCATCTTGTGTATCTGGCTTTATGTGTGTACTGGGGATTCAAGCCCGGGCTGTTAGGCTTTGCAAGCATACCTTAACCACTGAACCATCTCTCTAGCCCTGTAAAAATATTTTAAAAGCTGAACTTTAGAACTGAGAGAGCCAAAGAATCAAGTCACATTTCATTATTAGGTCGAACCATATGAAATTGGCAAACATGATTGCATATTGGCACTTTTCTGTGGACTTAAACCTATGGCCTGTTTTTTTTTTTTTTTTTTTTTTTCACGTAGGCTCACCTGAAACTAGTAGCCCAGGCTGACCTGGCATTTACTATGTAATCTCAGGGTGGCCTCGAACTCATGGTGATCCTCCTACCTCTCTGCCTCCCGTGCTGGGATTAAAAGTGTGTGTCAACACGCCTGGCTTATGTTTTATTGGTTTCTCAAGGTAGGGTCTCACTCTAGTCCAGGCTGACCTGGAATTCACTATGTAGTCTCAGCATGGCCTAGAAACCACAGTGATCCTCCTACCTCTGCCTCCCTCCACAGTGCTGGGATTAAAGGGCGTCCTGCCTGACAGCACATTTTGTTCATCATTCCCCTATTTTTTTCCATCCTCTTGCCCCCCGACAGCCTGCTAGACAGGTCAAATGTAGTCAAGGAGCACAAACCTTGAAAGGAAGAAGGTATGCAAATCAAGGGAGTAGGTATGCTAATCAAGGGAGTAGGTATGCAAATAAAGGGAGCACGTATGCAAATGAAGGGAGCAGGTATGCAAATGAGGAGGGCAGCCGCAGAGATGGACTGAAGAACTTTGATGTCCCCCACGCTCGTGGGGCTTACACTGATAAGAGTGTGTCAGGGAGGCTGGTGGAAGTTACCTGCTTCCGCAAGTGGTGAATGTGTCTTATGGGTGACTCCAAGGATCGGAACCTGGCTCTGTGTGCATTGACTTCCACTAGGAATTGCGCAGCTGTTTATTTTTAATCTTGTATTGCCTGTGAAAAGCTCAAAGATCGAGTGTATGATTCCTCTTCAGGGTAACGTAGCGGATCTCAGAAAAATTTTCGCTTACTTGAATTACCTACGACATGGATGACTTGAAAAGGCCATAGGTCCACTCAGAAAACAATGAGGGGAGGGCCTGGGAAGATGGCTCAGTGGTTAAGGACACTTGCTTGCAAAGTCTGATGGCTTGGGTTCGATTCCCTAGTACCCACATGAAGCCAGATGCATAGAAAATGAAGGTTTTAAAAAAATATTTTATTTATTCACTTGGGAGAAAGAGGCAGAGAAAGACAGAGAGAGAGGGAATGGGGACACCAGAGCCTTCAGCCACTGCAAATGAACTCTATATGCATGTGCCCCCTTGTTCATCTGGCTTACATGGGTCCTGGAGAGTCAAAAGGGGATCCTTTGGCTTTGTAGGCAAACGCCTTAACAGCTAAGCCGTCTCTCCAGCCCAACAAAGGTTTTATTTATTTATTTATTATGATGTTAATTGTGTATTTTATGTAAAAAAAAAAAACCCACCATTTTTGTTGATGATATTTAGCTGTTCTCAAATAACCCATGTTACTTTCTTAATTGCACATGAATTAAAACCCATTTTGCATCCAACATTCCTTCAGTAAAGTGGCCTGAGACTCACACTGCTTCAAATGATTTCCGGGTCAACAAGGGGCCACCTCTCTACATCCTACCAGACTTGACTGTCAAAGGACAACTGCAAAATTACAGTCAGAGCAGATAAGAGTGGAGACAGGATGCAAAGAACGACAGAGATTTGACTGCTTGCACTGCAAAGATTGTGGAGGCTGTTTTGTTCCTCCTTGCCTGAGCCTAAGTAAATAAAGCCACTAAGGGCCACTTGGAGGAGCCTTTACAACAGTCTTGGTCCCTTTTTCATTTTAATTAAAAATTTTTTTTTTTTTTTCAGGTAGGGTCTCACTCAGCCCAGGATGACCTGGAATTCACTATTATGTAGTCGCAGGCTGGCCTCGGAATCACAGTGATCCTCGGCCTTCTGAGCGCTGGGATGAAAGGCGTGTGCCACCACGCCGCTTGGCTTGGTCACATTTATTTTTTTATTTTTCAAAAGGGGTGAACGTAGCAGCAGATGAAGGGTTACAGACTCCATGGACCCGAAAACCTGTCTGATCTCTCTGCTTTTAGAAAAAAAATATTTTTATTTATTTTTTTTAAGAGCAACAGATGGACAGAGTGAGAAAGAGGCAGAGAGAGAGAGAGAGAGAGAGATTAAGAGAGGGAAGGAGAATGGGTACACCAGGGCCTCCAGCCACTGCAAACGAGCTCCAGATGCATGCTCCCCCTTGTGCATCTGGCTAACGTGGGTCCTGGGGAATCCAGCCTCGAACTGGGGTCCTTAGGCTTCACAGGCAACTGCTTAACCGTTAAGCCATCTCTCCAGCCCCGATCTCTCTGCTTTTTCCAGTGATTTCCATTAAGCTTCTTTCTTCATGACGGGTGTCTTACTGCATCTGTTGCCTGTTTTCACGCATGAGGTCAGTTCTGAGTCACTTGCTTACCGTGTTTTAGAAGGAAACATTTGAAAGCGTTTCTAGTTTACATCTTTCAATTTTTTTTTTTTTTTGCTCATTTTTGAAGAGAGTCTGGCATGGTGTTTAATGTTAAAAAATAAAAATAAAAATGAGCATGGCTCATTGGCTAGTTTTTAGATAAAGCAGATCCGGCCATCGTCGTGTTTCTGCACACTGGCCCTGGAAAAATGCCAACGCAGGGCTGGGGAGATGGCTTTAGCGGTGAAGGCTCAGGACTCATGCTCCGCTCTCCAGGTCCCAAGTACGCCGGACACACAGTGACACAAATGCCCAAGGCCACACATGTGTACAAGGATTTGGAGTTCAATTGAAGTTGCTGGAGGCCCTGGCATGCCAATCCTCTCTCTCTCTCTCTCTCTCTCTCTCTCTCTCTCTCGCATTACAAAGACCTGTCTATTGGGCTTGCCTCAAAACAAACAAACAAACAAACAAACAAACAAACAAACAAACAAACACCCTGCAAACATACGCTCTTGCCCATGCTGTGACAGCCCAATAGAGCTTTTCTTAATCCATCCCCAGAGAAGGTGAGAACTCATGTTGAATTTCCAATCTCCTTGCTTCTATGAATTCGCCCCTCACACAGGGCATGTGATGGGAAGTGATGGAATGCCAGTGTTTCTATCTATTTGTATTTGTACATAGTATTTGAATCCATCCAGGGCTGAGAACGGTAGGGTCATAGAGAGGCAAAGATGAAACGAGAATCAAATTGCATGCCTGTGTCTCTGGCATTCACACTGTCTCCACTGTGAGTACTTACATGGTATATGGACTGATCAGGGGATGAAGGGATTATGTAAAAAGATTGCACTATAATAATAATAAAAAAATCCAGAGAAGTGAATCTATACATAATTAGGAAAGTGTTAGCTGGCATGGAAGCAATACAAAATTCAGTCAATAAGAACCACAAAGTGGGTCTGGAGAGATGGCTAAGTGGTTAAGGCACTTGCCTGTGCAGCCTAAGGATCCAGGTTTGATTCCCCAGAACCCACAAAAGCCAGATGCCCACGGTGGCACATGTGTATGGAGTTTGTTTGCAATGGCGAGAGGCCCTGGAGCGCCCATTGTTGCCCTCTCTCTCAAATAAATAAATAAGTAAAAATAAATCAGTTAAAAAAAAAAGAACCATAAAGTGTATGAACTTGAGGTAAGTTCATAGGCTGCTAGCAAAGATGAATGTGGATTCGAAAGGACAACGGGGCATCGCGGAAGAGTCAGTTCTTCAGTTCACACATTTTCTTTTCTTTTTTTTTTTTTAAAGTTATTTTTATTTATTTATTTAAGAGCAACAGACAGAGAAAGAGGGAGGCAGAGAGAGGGAGAGAGAGAGAGAGGGAGAGAGAGAGAGAGAGAATGGATGCGCCAGGGCCTCCAGCCACTGCAAATGAACTCCAGACGCGTGCGCCCCCTTGTGCATCTGGCTAATGTGGGTCCTGGGGAGTCGAGCCTCGAACTGGGGTCTTCAGGTTTCACAGGCAAGCGTTTAACCGCTAAGCCATCTCTCCAGCCCCAGTTCACACATTTTCCAAGCGCCTGCTGCGTTGCCAGCTCTGTGATGAGCGCTGGGCACACTGGCAAATGGCAGGCAAGGACCCCTGGAGGGTCACATATGCAGGGAGGCATCTGATGACTCCTCAGTGGACAAACCCGCCCTTGAATAAATTATAATATGGCAGATGCAGTGACAATTCAACTATACCATTCAAAGTAAAACAAACTGCTCTGCATGCCGAGACAGCAAACTATGAGTTTCTGGGAGGCGCCGCTGGGTTGGGGCGGGGACCTGAGTTATCTGAAGGGACAGGATCTATGAGCACCTGGGAGAGTCACGCTGCAGGAAAAAGAAAGAGTCCCTGTCATTTCCTGAGGCAGGGACAAGCTTGCAGAGGAAGTAAGAAGGGAGGGATTAGCATAGAGGCGGCTGGGTATTGATGAGGCCCAAGGGGCGGGCAGTGGTGGCTCACAAAGAGGGTAGGTAGTTATTCCCTATGAGTGAGGAACAGAGCCAATGAAGGGCTTGGACAAGGGTGTGTGGCATGGTTTGAATCATTTAAAAATATTTTATTTATTTATTTGCTTAGAGAGAGAGAGAGAGAGAGAGAGAGAGAGAGAGAGAGTGGGAGAGAATGAGTGCACCAGGGCCACCTGTCGCTGCAAATGAACTCCAGATATATGTGCCACTTTGTGCATCTGGCTTTATGTGGGTCCTGGGGAACTGAACCTGGGTCCTTTGGCTTCACAGGCAAGTGCCTTAACCACTAAGTCATCTCAGCCCTGGATCATTTTATTGATATATTTTAGAGAGGGTGGGTGGGGAGAGAGACAAATAGAGAATGGGTGCACCAGGGTCTCCTGTCGCTGCAAATGAATTCCAGATGTATGTGCCACTTTGTGCATCTGGCTTTATGTGGGTCCTGGGGAATTCAACCTGGGTCCTTTGGCTTTGCAGGCAAGTGCCTTAACCACTAAGTCACTTCAGCACTGGATCATTTTATTAATATATTAAAGAGAGAGAGAGAGAGAGAGAGAGAGAGAGAGAGAGAGAGAGAGAGAAAGAATGGGTGCACCAGGGCCTCTAACCATTGCAAATGAACTCTATATGCATGCACCACTTTGTACATCAGCTTATGTGGGTCCTGGGGAATTGAACCTGGGTCCTTTGGCTTCACAGGCAAGTGCCTTAACCACTAAGTCATCTCAGCCCTGGATCATTTTATTGATATATTTTAGAGAGAGAGAGAGGGGTGGGGAGAGAGACAAATAGAGAATGGGTGCACCAGGGCCTCTAACCACTGCATATGAACTCTATATGCATGCACCACTTTGTACATCTGCTTATGTGGGTCCTGGGGTATTGAACCTGGGTCTTTTGGCTTCGCAGGCAAGTGCCTTAATTGCTAAGCCATCTCTTCAGCCCTGGATCATTTCAACACGTTCATACTAGTTACAGTACCAAGACCAGGCTGAAGAAGTAAAGGTGTGAAGTGAACAACCTGTTAACCAGTATCAGCAGCTGGGCACGTGGGAGGCGATGTGGACGTGGACCACCGTGCTGACAAGGAGGTAATAAGGTACATTGGACTCAAGGCCTGTTCTGAAGATAGAATCAATAGGATTTGCTGATGTAATCCAAAAAAGAAGAGGGTAGAAGGAAAAAGAGAACGCAAAATTACGTTTGGGTTTTGCACCAAACATGTGAAAGGTCTTTTGTTTTATTAGGAGTGAATTTTTACATGTGCTGGGCTGGAAATGCTGTTGGATGCCAACAGAGGGAAGGTTGAACTTGCGGTGCATATTTTAGGTGTCAGTGTATTAATACCATGTAAAGACATAAATTCAGAGAGAAACAGCAGTAGACAGAGAGCTGTTGAGGGGTGTTAGAAGCCAGGAAGACTGACAAGCGGCCGCTCGTGTTCCAAGCGGACAGCCCCAGCCAGCCCCGAGACGGAGACAAGGCTGCAACAACGAGAGAATTCGTACCAGATACGGTGGTGCGTGATGGCAGAGGCAAGGTGATCACGAGTTCAAGGCCATCCTTGGCTATTTAAGGAGTTCATGGCCAGCCTGGGCTACATTTCCTTTTTCACTTCCTCCCAAAAAATAAATGAGAGACGTATGAACCCAGACAAATGCTGCTGAGGAGAAAGATGGTGCTAGAGGCAGAGTTTACTACACCTAGCCAGATGGGTGCAATATATATATATTTTTTTTTGGTGAAAGGGTATCATTCTATCCCAGGGTGACCTGGAACTCACTGTGTAGCTCCAGGCTGGCCTTGAACTAGCAGCAATCTTCCTACCTCCCAAGTGCTGGGATTAAAGGTGTGCACCACTGTCCCCAGCCAGAAATTGCTTTAAAATTTTTTTTTTTTTTTTTTTTTTTTTTTTGTTTTACGAGGTAGGTTCTCACTCTAGCCCAGGCTGACCTGGAATTTAATATGTAGTCTCAGGGTGGCCTTGAACTCACGGCAATCCTCCTACCTCTGCCTCCCAAGTGCTGGGATTAAAGGTGTGCGCCACCACGCCCGGCTTTAAAATTTTAAAAAAAATATAATTTATTTATTTAAAAGGGAGGAAAAAATTGCTTTTACTTATCTTCTATCATTTATCTATCTACCTACCTACATATTTATCTACCACTTGCAACCTATCCTGTTTATAAGCATGTATAATATACATATATGTTATATATATATATGGTCATACAGCTTTATTTCTTTTACAACTTATTTTTGCAGAGCTGAAAACAACTTACTGATTTATCGTTTGATGATATATTAGGTTTTGAAAATAATTCCCATGTTCATGTAGCACCTTACATGTCATATTTTGTTGAAATGTCAACGACATTAGGGGATCAAGTACAAATATTTTTATTTTATTTATTTATTGGAGAGAGAGAAAGAGGCATAGAGGTAGAAGGAGAGAGGGAGGGAGAGAGAGAGAATAGATGTGCCAGGGATTCCGGTCGCTGCACACAAACTCCAGATGCAGGTGCCACCCTGTACATCTGGCTTACATGGGTCCTGGAAAGTTGTACCTGGGTCCTTTGGCTTTGCAGACAAGTGCCTCAAGTGCTAAGGCATCTCTGCAGCCCCAACATTTTGGTTTTGGAGGCCATTTTTCTGAAAGTCCACTATGGAAGAGAACCCTCCATGCTCAGAACATCAGGTAAGAGCTTAGCTTGTCAAATAAAGCTCTGCAAAAAACGAGCGAAAAATCACCCCCGGCTATAATTTTCCCATGGCTGGCCATCGGAAAATTTATACTGACGATACACAGGACTCTGTGTGAGTCACGTTAGGCCTAGTAATTACAAAAATGAGACTTGATTCATATTGTAAATAAAATGGAAGCAGAATAGGCAAAAGATACCTCCAAGGGACCAAGGTGGTGGCTCAGGGGTAAAGTGCTTTTTACAAAAGCATGAGGCCCTGAGCTCAGATGCCCAGCACCCATGTCAAAGCTTGGTGTAGCTGTGGGCACCTGTCATGCCAGCACCGAGGGGGTGGAGATGAGGCCCCCTGAGGTCGAGGTCCAGGTCCCGTGAGAGACCGCGTCTCGAAAGATAAGCGAAGAGCAGCAGTTGAGGAAGACACTCTGGCTTCCACATGCATGTGCACATACATGCAAGTGCACAGCACACCCACACCATATGATAATGCACGCGCACACATACATTCCCCTCACACACACACGTGCATATTCACCAGTACATATAGGCACACCCACACCATATGATAAAGCATGCACACACATATATTCCACTCACACACACACGTGCATATTCACCAGTACATATAGGCACACCCACACCATATGATAATGCACATGCACACATACATTCCACTCACACACACACGTGCATATTCACCAGTACATATAGGCACACCCACACAATATGATAATGCACATGCACACATACATTCCACTCACACACACACGTGCATATTCACCAGTACATATAGGCACACCCACACCATATGATAATGCACACGCACACATACATTCCACACACACGTGCATATTCACCAGTACATATAGGCACACCCACACCATACGATAATGCACACGCACACATAATTCCACTCACACACACATGTGCATATTCACCAGTACATATAGGCACATCCACACCATACGATAATGCACACACACATACATTCCACTCACACACACACGTGCATATTTACCGGTACATATAGGCACACCCACACCATACGATAATGCACACACACATACATTCCACTCACACACACACGTGCATATTCACCGGTACATATAGGCACACCCACACCATACGATAATGCACACACACATACATTCCACTCACACACACACGTGCATATTCACCGGTACATATAGGCACACCCACACCATACGATAATGCACACGCACACATACATTCCACACACACGTGCATATTCACCAGTACATATAGGCACACCCACACCATACAATAATGCACGTGCACACATACATTCCACTCACACACACACGTGCATATTCACCAGTACATATAGGCACACCCACACCATATGATAAAGCATGCACACACATATATTCCACTCACACACACATGTGCATATTCACCAGTACATATAGGCACACCCACACCATATGATAATGCACACGCACACATAATTCCACTCACATACACATGTGCATATTCACCAGTACATATAGGCACACCCACACCATACGATAATGCACACACACATACATTCCACTCACACACACACGTGCATATTCACCAGTACATATAGGCACACCCACACCATACGATAATGCACACACACATACATTCCACTCACACACACACGTGCATATTCACCAGTACATATAGGCACACCCACACCATACGATAATGCACACACACATACATTCCACTCACACACACACGTGCATATTCACCGGTACATATAGGCACACCCACACCATACGATAATGCACACGCACACATACATTCCACTTCGACACACACACGCATATTCCCCAGTACATATAGGCACACCCACACCATACGATAATGCACGCGCACACATACATTCCACTCACACACACGTGCATATTCACCAGTACATATAGGCACACCCCCACCATATGAACATGCATATGCACGTGCACACATACATTCTACTCACACACACACACACACACACACACATGCATGTGCACCAGCACATAGAGGCACACCCACACCATATGGACATGCACACACACACATACACACCACTCACACATCTGTGCAAGCACACCAGCACATACAGGCATGCCCACATAGCCTAGACATGCATACACACACATACCACTTGCACACACATGTAAGCACACCAGCGCACAGAGACACACCTACATGATATGAATACGCATCATATGCATATCTACCATTCACACACACATGTGAAAACCAAGATGCCGCTGAGCTGCTGTGTGCTCCTGTCAGGGGTGATGGTCAGCGGGTCCTGATGGGCAGCAGCTCACTGAGACGAGACGTCCGAGCATAAGATCTTCCTAGATTGATCACGAGGTGAGGATCTTCATGCTGAACAGACTTGAGTCTATGAGGCGACATGACTCTTCAACACTGACATGCTCCGCAGCTGTGCAGTTATTTCTCCTAGGGCAAGCTATTGGCTGAAAAATTATTAGACATATTTCCTTCTGGGGCTGGAAAGATGGCTTAGCTGTTAAGGCGTTTGCCTGCGAAACCTAAGGACCCAGGTTCGATTCCCCAGGACTCACGTAAGCCAGATGTACAAGGTAGCACATGCGTCTGGAGTTCATTTGCAATGGCTGCATGTCTGGTGTGCCCATTCTCTCCCTCTCTATCTGCCTCTTTAAAAATTTAAAATTTAAAAGAAAGAAATGTTTCCTTTTTAGATACTCAGCACTAGGTTCTCTTAAAAAAAAAAACCAACTAAATCTTGGGCTGGAGAGATGGTTCAGTGGTTAGATGTGCTTGCTTGCAAAGCCTGATGGCCCGGATTCCATTCCCCAGTCCCCATGTAAAGCCAGATGCACCTGGAGTTTGTGTACAGTGGCAAGAGGCCCTGGCATGCACATTTTCTCTCCTGTCTGCTTCTCTCTCTCTGTGTCTAGTAAGTAAATAAAAAATAAAACTAAATCTTTCTGAACCTTAGGGCTCAGCATTTGAGAAATGTTAATACTGATACTTTCTCTCAGCTGTTAGAGTTCACAACAATAAAACAGAAATGCTACATGTAGATAAAGAGTTAAGGAAGGTTGGAGAGATGGCTTAGCAGTTATGGTGCTTGCCTGCAGAGCCTGAGGACCCAGGTTCAGATTCCCCAGGACCAATATAAGCCAGATGCACAAGGGGGTGCATACATCTAGAGTTCTTTTGCAGTGGTTAGAGGCCCTGGTGTGCCCATTCTGTCTCTCAATTAAAAAAAATATTAGGGCTGGAGAGATGGCTTAGCGGTTAAGCGCTTGCCTGTGAAGCCTAAGGACCCCGGTTCGAGGCTCAGTTCCCCAGGTCCCACGTTAGCCAGATGCGCAAGGGGGCGCACACGTCTGGAGTTCGTCTGCAGAGGCTGGAAGCCCTGGCGCGCCCATTCTCTCTCTCCCCCTCTATCTGTCTTTCTCCCTGTGTCTGTTGCTCTCAAATAAATACATAAAAAATGAACAAAAAATATTTTAAAAAAATATTAGTCAGGTACATGGTGGTGAACACCTTTAAAGAAAAAGAGCTAAGGAAATAATAGTTATATCATGTTGTCTAAGGGGACAGGGTTGGGTATAAGAGGATATGCATGCCAGAAGGTGTCCAAGTTGTTAGTTTTGGCTTACCTTTTGTATTTATGCAAGACCTGTGTCCTTGTAAGAACCTTGCTAGGATTAGCCCAAAATAAATTTCCTGTCTGCACTGCTGCATGGGTTAGCCCTATTCTGACCACTAACGGGGTTCGCAGAGTCACGTTATTGTACCTGGTATTGCTGTTCTTACGATTCTAATCCTGGTGGGGCGGGGGGTGTGAGAAGCTTGGAGTTATTGTC